>NC_051154.1:286158306-286218870 GCF_013339745.2 Dermacentor silvarum
CTGCGCTGTGGTATGCATGGGAATGCCGTTATATTGTACTTCGGATTGGCTCGTTCTCGGAGAACCAGGACGCTTTGAAGACGCGTCTGGCTAGCACCGTTCCACCTGTCACAATGATTCATTTCCTGTTGAAGCAGCACGTAAAATCTGTTTTAGCTTTATTATAAGACAAAAACGTGTTTTGTTTAAATTGAGGACTTATTATTGAATGTCCAATTATATGAAATGTAAAACTATCAGCTGGCCGCTGAAGTTAGAGGACAGACGACAAGATTATCGCTCGCTTTGGGACAACTTATCGTCTGTTCTTGCTTTTCTTCGCTTGATTCTGCATTGTAGGTGAGTAACTATAAACTTTATTGAGAGATGTAATATGGGTGAATGAAAGCCTTTTGTGTATATTTTATTTTAAGAACGCATAATTTGTGTAGCCATATCTACGTTTTAGACGAATCCTAGTACAACACCAGCCACACAAGCCCCGCAGACACATATCTCGTCATTCCCATGACGGCACAGCGCCCTTTAAAGGCTCCCATAGACGGTGGCACCAGATTACCCTCTAGGTGTTATAGTGAAAACTCTATGATCTATCTATCTATCAGTCTATCGTTGTATCTATCTATCTATCTATATATCTATCTATCTATATATCTAACCGCTTCATCGGAAGCCTGGGTCTCTGCGTAGTCCATGGTCGAATAGGTATCGCGCAGGGCTCCTGTGATGAGGGTACGGGGATGGAAACCAGACCAACTTGGATAGCTGGGTGTGTGGCACTGTGCTCCTATGTGCCGCTCTTGAACGAACTTCTTTGACACCGATATGGGTCACTGAGGATGCGGGACTGGTATATGGCATGGGTATGTGGCGCGCTTCCACGAATCTCCTTCACGCTTACATGGAGCGCGGTGTATGTGCCACTCGGTGTGTGCGGCTTTTCTTTTAATGCGTGAGCATTCTTAGGGTACTTGACGGATTTTCGGGGGCCATGTATGTTTGCCTCCACCGGTCACTCGGTGGTCGATTAGGTAGCGCATCGGGCCGCTGTGCTGAGGCAGCAGGGTTCGAAACCAACCATCGGAACTATATACTTGGGTCACTGAGTATGTTGCAACGTGTACATACGTGCCGCTCTTCAACGAATCTCTTTTACGCCGACATGGGTCACAGTGGAAGCGGGATTGGGTATAGGTAGCGCTGTTCGAAAAAAAATATTTGACGCCGGCTTGGAACCTTCGGTATGTGCCATTCGTTCTGTACTGGTCTTCAATAAACCTCTCCGACGCCAACTTGTGCTGGGTACGTGCCATTAGGGGTGTGCCGCTCTTCAGTGAGTCTTTTACGCCAACTCGGGTAACTAGGCACGTACCACGGGGAATGCGCCGCTCTACAAGGAAGACTCTTAAATTATTCCCACGCTAAGCGGAACCGAACCCACGTCACGAAGGCTCCTTAAGGTGAAAATAAAAACGAGGTGAAAAGATTCAAGTGAGTCGGCGTTTCCCGCACGGCAGTTTCAAGTGAGTGTGCGTTCCCGCACGGCTAGTCCACCCGTTCAACATGCCAAATTTCGGCAGTCTTGAGCCATTCAAGGGCGGAGGAAACAACTGGTCCTGCTATGTGGACCGACTCGAAGCATTTTTCGCGGCGAACAATATCGCCGAAGACAAGCAAACGTCCGTAATTATCAGTTGTTGCGGGCAGAAGACGTATGCGTTACTTCGCAACTTGGTAAAACCCGACAAGCCGAGTGACAAAACCATCGAACAGATTCTTTTGGTTCTGGAAACTATTTCCCGAAGCCGTCTGCAGTCGTGCAGCGTTTCCGTTTCAACTACCGAGTTCGCGCGGAAGGCGGATCTATCAGCGGTTTCATTGCAGCGCTTAAAAGCCTCTTTGAGCATTGCAACTTCGGTGCCAAACTAGAAAGCATGATATGCGACCGTATCGTGTGTGGTGTGAACAACGTAGACAGTCAAGCAAGATTGCTGGAAAAAACAGACCTCACTTTCCTGGACGCCGTGCAAATAGCCCTAGCAATGGAAGCAGCAAAAACCCTGAGTAGTATGCGAAGTAGCCATGTGGTCGACTCAAGTTCCCATTAGTTTTTATTTTGTCATTTCCATTAGGTTGAGGTACGTAGCTACCGGCTTCGCGAGCCCGAAGTTCGGGATCGGCCTGTCGCCGCTGCATTATCGTGGCAGCGGCTCGAGCCCTCTTCTCCGCGGCGCTGTCCAGGGCGCTGACACTGGCGTTGACGCTGGCGCTGTCCGTGGCACTCGTCGCGGCGGTGCGGGAGGAGAATGAGAGGAGCGGAGCGCGCGCGCGCGTCATTATACCGCGAGCTACAGTGGCGCCCCCAGCAGAGTATGCAGCGCCTACCGTCGCGCCACTAAATTAAGCTGCTTCGCATTATCGCGCACGGAGCCGCAGGTGTTGGCATTCGTTTCCCAATCCGGAGAGGAGAGGAGCGTCGGAGAGGAGAGGAGGAATGTCGAGAGGAGAGGAGGGGAGGAGAGGAGATGAGGCAAGGAGAGGAGAGGAGGGGGAGGAGGTAGCGCTTGCGCAGTAGGGGTGTGGACGCAGCACGGTGGATAGATGGATGGGTGGATGGATGGATGGATGGATGGAGGGAGGGATGGAGTGACATAGCCCCGACCATAAGCTGCTTCGCATCTAAAAAGGATGCCGGGGAGATTGCACAAGCTAACCCTAACAGCACCTTTTCGACCCACCGCGTCTCGTCAGGCTCCGTGGCCATCACCTGCTATCGCTGCGGGGATGGACACCTTGCATTCGAATGCAAGTATGTGAAGACCGTCTGCAGTTACTGCCACAAACGGGGTCATCTGGCGAAAGTTTGCAACACGAGACGAAAGGACAGCCAAGCCCGAAGCAGCAGTCCTCACAAGCAGCGTTCGTCCACTGCACGAAGTTCGCAGTCGACAAGCAACCGCCTTCGTGTGCACACTGTAAAAGATGAAGATGCCGCTACAGCTTCGCCTTCAGAAGTCTATGACATGTGCCAAATAACTACGCCGAACCGCCTCCGCCGTTCGCCAGTCACCGTTGGCGTTTGCGGCAAGCCGCTCCCCACGGAAGTGGACATGGGGAAGCGTCTCCGTCATTGCAAAGTCGCGGCTTCTACCGTGTCTGCCTTCGGTTAATGTGCAGCCGTCGCAAGTGTTTCTGCGAGCTATTCCGGCGAACGGAAAAAAGTGGAAGGCAAGGCTGATGTCCTTGGGAAGTTTCATGGCAAGGAGGCGGATCTACCCATTTTTTCTGACCGGGGACAGTTCACCTACTTTGCTAAGATGCAACTGGATGCGCGAGCTGGGCATCAGCCTCTCCAATGTTGAAGTAAATATACATGCACTTTCTGACATCAAAAACCTAGTTCAGACTTTGCGGAGATGTTCGAAGAAGGTCTTGCTACGTTCAACGGTGCTGAAGCGTCATTACATGTTCCTTCTGATGCCCCACCCCGGTTCATTCAAGCCACGCCTTCTGCCATATGCCTTGACAGATGGATTCACACAAGAAATACAACGATTAAGGAGAGATTCATCCTTTTTTCCAGTGAAACTCAAGGTGGGCTGCACCTATTGTTCCTGTGGTAAAAAGTGAAGTGCGCATCAGAATCTGTGGAGGTTTTAGTGTCACCATCAACCCAGTAGCGACAGTTGAGAAATATCCAATTCCAAGGATTGAGGACCTGTGGACTGTCTTTGCAGGGGGTGACAAATTCACCAAATTGGATTTGCGTGACGCGTATCAGGAAGTAGTGCTTGATGAGGCCTCCAGAGAGTATGTCACAATTTCGACATACATGGGGTTGTTTCAGTACACCCGCTTGCCTTTTTGAGTGTCCTCAGCTCCTGTTATATTTCAACGTGAGATGGAGAAGTTGCTGAGAGGGCTACCGCATGTAGCCGTCTATTTCGACGACATTCTTGTCACAGTTGCTAATGACGCTGAACATTTCAACAACCTTCGTGCTGTGCTTCGCAAGCATCAAGAATCTGGCCTCAAAGTGAGACTCGAGAAGTGTCATTTCTTTGTGCCACAAACGGAGTATCTTGGGCACATCATCAGTAAGGAAGGCCTTTCTCCGAACGTCGACCAGGTGGCTGCCATTCTGCATGCCCCTGCGCCAAAAGACGTCAAATACCTTCAGAGTTTCTTGGGACTTGTCAATTTCTATCGGCGTTTTTTGCCTAATCTTTCTGCAGTTCTTTCTCCCCTGCACTCTGTTCTTTGTGATGGAAAGAAACTGGGAGTGGGGGCTGGATCAGCAAGATGCATTCACAACCTGCAAGCACCTGGTGACCTCTGCTCCAATTCTCGTGCATTTCCGCCCTGACAGGTCTGTGTGTCTTAGCTGTGACTCGTCACCTTATGGCATAGGTGCAGTTCTGGCTCACAAAGATGCTGATGGCCGAGAACATCCCATTGCTTTTGCCTCACGGAGCTTGTCAAAAGCAGAATGAAACTACAGTAAACTTGACAGGGAGGCCCTGGCACTCGTTTTTGGTGTAGATCGGTTCCACCAGTAATTGTGGGGCATACCGTTTGAAGTATACACATTCCACAAGCCACTTCTCGGACTGCTGGGTGCCAACAAGCCTGTCCCTGTGCAAGCATCACCACGATTGGTCAGGTGGGCTCTCAAGCTATCCGCGTACAAGTACGCACTTGTATACAAGCCTGGAAGAGAACTTGGCCATGCTGATGCTCTAGCAGACTGCCACTACCGAACGACAGCAGCGCATGCACTGCTGACCCTGCCGAGATTTTCATGCTTGGCGGAGGCCTATCCACGACTTCTTTCACCTGCTGTGGTGGCACGAGCCACCAGGAACGATCCAGTTCTGGGTCACGTTGTGCATTCTGTATTGAAAGGAGAGAGCCTCCCAGCTGGGCCAGAGTGGAACCCTTTCAACACAAGAAGCTCAGAACTCAGTCTCAATGAAGGCTGCTTACTATGGGATCAAGAGTCGTGGTTCCAAAATCACTGCAGGCCCAAGTACTTGGAGTATTTCACGCCAGTCACCCTGGTATTTCAAAAAACAAAATGATTGCCGGGAGCCATGTCTGGTGGCCAGGCATAGACAATGACAACGCAACCGCGTGAAAAGCTGCGCTTACATGCCAGGCTCAACAACGGGTTACGCAGCCGGTCCAACAGATGCCATGGCCGTTTCCGCACCGACCCTGGTCACGGCTTCACATTGATTTTGGGGACCATTTCTAGGACACACGTTCTTAGTCATCGTGGATGCTATCTAGAAGACGATAGAAGTCTTCCCTGTGTCATCCACATCTGCAGAAGCTACCATTTCTGCCCTGAGAATTGCATTCGCTCAGCATGGCCTCCCTGACGTAATAGTCTCTGACAATGGCCCTGCGTTACCAGTGCACAGTACCTTAATTTCCTAACTCGAAACGGAATACGCCGCATGCTTGTACCACCGTATCACCCCGCCTCGAATGGTGCAGCAAGAACGAGTGGTACAAACCGTAAAGAACAAACATAAGAAGTCTGGCTCTGGCGATTTCAAAACACAGGTTTCCAGGTTCTTATTTCATTATCGGACAACCCCACATGAAGTAACTGGTCAGCCACCATGTGAGCTCCTAATGGGGAGAGTGTTCAAGACTCCCTTGGATGTCCTGCGGCCTAGTCTACAAGCATCGGTGCTCTTAAAACAACTGAACAGAAGTTGCATGCTGACAGAGGGTCACGGCATGCACCATTACTCCAACCAGGAGATAAAGTGTGTGCGAGAAACTTCCGTACAGGTGCACCATGGGTACCTGCCAGTGTTTTGGATGTCAATCCATCGTCGGCCCATGTCCTTCTCAAGACGGTTCGACAAGGAACCGACACAATGACCACTTGCACCTTGCGCAGACAGCACCGTTTTGTTCTGCTGGCTCAGAAGCTTTTCCTCATCTGGAGCAGCCGCCCATCCATTCTCCAGCTGTCCGGATGTGCTTCATGAGAAAGCACCAGACATACATCTCCCAGCTGCACCCGACGTGCTACATGAGGAACAATCGCCTGAAAGTGTATCTGGAAGTAGCTGTGCCGTGGACAACCCTGTCATGGCTGCACTTGCACCTCCAAAGTTTCGGCGTAGCACAAGAACTCTAAAACCTGTGTCCAGTACTCCCCGTAGCATATATCTTAAGAGGGGAGGAGTGATACAAGTTTAAGTTGCCGGAATGCAGCGCCCCCAAGCAGCGCTGCCTTTTTGTGTTGCTGCTGCGCCATGCCTAGTGGGCAGGTGATAATTGGCCGCGGTAGTCGGCGTTGAGACGCAAATATCATGAGAGTTCATCAGGACTAGGCGTGCTTGCCCGGTTTCTTCAGTAGCTGCGCTTAGCGGGCCAACTACTAGGCGTGCTTGCTTGTTTCTTCGGTAGCTGCACTTCGCGGGCAACATGCATCACATTCAATGAGCCATACGCAATTGTACCACAGTCCTGCTTACGTTCGGCGTGGCCACGGCTCCCTTGTGTCGCTTACACCAGCGCACAAACTAAGCCTATGAACAAAAACAAAGGTAGCGACATTCCTCCTCACCCGGCCTCTCCTTCTCTAGGTCTCCTCGTCTCTCGCCCTGGCAGTTTGGCCGATCCTCCGGGGCGCGCCGGTTCCGCCTGCGAGGGCAGACATTAAAATTGTTGTGCGTTGCGCATGAATTTTTACGGAAATTAAGGCCTTGTTTATTATGTGCCCGTACTTGGATTAATGATGCAACGCTATGAAACTAGCAGAAGCAGATGGTTTTCGTGCATTTTCGGCAGAGTAACTGCGCACTTGTAACTGCGCGCCAGTTGGAAGCCTTTTGAGGCTAGCATCGCGGACAAAGTCATTTTAGTGTCGAGTTCTAGCACAAACATCAGAGCTCTTTGCCGGGTCAATAAGGTATGCGTAATGCACACGATGTTCATATCGTGCACATTACACCATTACTCCAGAGCTTTATTTGAGTGTTATGTCATCCACGAACAGTGTACCTGCAGGCAAAAACACTGCCGTGGCTTGCACGATAAAGCCGCCTTCGCGATTATTTCTATTGCATGATCAGATTCTTTATTGCGCTTTCTAAAGACACTTGCCCGGCAATGAAAGGCTGCGATTTCTCGATTTCTTGGAAACCTGCAAAAAAAACAGAATCGGGACCACAGTACAAACACCAGCGCCAGACTATCAACAGGTGTTTACTTGGAAGACACTTGAATATACCGGGTGTCCCAGTAACTTGGACCAGATTTAAAAAGACCAAAGAGCTCTAGAGAAATCGTACTGACTGCATAGTAGCGACAGTCGTGTGTACCTTACAGCCAGTTTTTTTTTTCATCACGAAATATAATTATTATTGCTTTTATTTAGTGCACTTTTTAATTATTCTTGAATAGCAAAACATGTAAAATTACAAAGTTGTAGGGCACCTGAAAAAAACTCCGAATCAAGCATTTATTTCGTGCTGATAGTGTGCCTGGTTGTTTTTTTTTTCTAAGAAAACAACAAAGCCCGCGAAATACGCGAAATCTGAATAGATGCGCGCTCGCGCGGGGCTACTCAAGCGCTCCCAAGCGAATAGCCACGGATACACGGCTTTTACTAGCGGCGGCCAGCTCGATACAGGGCTTCACGCTATTTAATTGCTTACGGCATCATGAGAACACGCCGTTGACGCATTGATAAGCGTAGTGGAGCTTAGAGAGAGGTTTTGAAGGCGGGGAAAACAGTGACGGTATAGATCTGACGCTTATCGCACCACGCTAGTTAGTTCGCGATACCTCTCGAGCCATCCTACATGACGAAGCCTTGTGCGATGCGGGGAATAAACGAATGCATCCGTATATCTTCCAAGGTTGCTTGGGAAGCAACGCTTCCAACCTGAAAGGAAAAAAATTGCAGTGGTTTTATCATCATATCATCATTCATCAGGCCTATATTTTATGTCCACTGCAGGACGAAGGCCTCTCCCTGCGATCTCTTACCCTGTCTTGCGCTAGCGTTATTCCAAACTTGCGCCTGCAAATTCTTAACTTCATCATCCCATCTGGTTTTCTGCCGACCTCGACTGCGCTTCCCTTCTCTTGGTATCCATTCTGTAACCCTAATGGTCCACCGGTTATCCATCCTACGCATTACATTGCCTGCCCAGCTCCATTTCTTCCGCTTTATGTCAACTAGAATATCGGCTATCCCCGTTTGTTCTCTGATCCACACCGCTCTCTTCCTGTCTCTTAACGTTAGTCCTAAGATTTTTCGTTCCATCGCTCTTTGTGCGGTCCTGAACTTGTTCTCGAGCTTCTTTGTTAACCTCCAATGTTTCTGCCCCATATGTTGGCACCGGTAGAATGCAATGACTGTGGTTTAGTTCTGGTTAAAATTAGTCAAGTAGGGATAGCTACATACCCCGGCGGCGCTTAGGCTTCGCTTGAAGTTAGACATTGCTATTATTAAACTTAGTGGTTTCCCACTAGAATAAGAACAGAGAGACGTTGCGGTCAATCAACGGGTAAAACCAATGGCAGGAGCGGTGGCTGCGCGGCGACCGCGACGAGGGCGAGTGCCGGAGAATTCAGTCCCGTCCGTGTGACGTCACACAGAGGGCGCTTCGAGCGCGCCAGCTGCGGCGGTTTCCAGGAAACGGCGGACGCGCGCCTGTGAGAGTGGTGGCCGCACGGTGACCGCGACGAGGCCGAGTCGCCGAAGAATCGAGGCCCGTGGTTGTGACGGTAAGTATAAACCGCATGCACGCGATCTTGCGCGCATGCGACAGCGACAAGCGACGCGATGGAGATGGCAGTCGCGTTCGCTCGTCGCCTACAAGTCGTACCGCATGCGAGCGACGAGACGAGCGACGACTTTGAGCTACGTCTCCCCGGCGCTGCCGGTCTGAGGGCAGCAAATAATCGCCGAAACTAGCATGACGCGTGCTTTATTAATTTAAATTTATGTGTTCTGGCGTAAAGAGCAGCATAAATATTTCGAAAGGTCTTGCACTACGTTATTATCCTTGCACGTATCAAAATCTAGTCGTTTGCTCGTTCCGTGCGACAATCGACAGTACTTGTCTGATGTATATCCAGTTCCGGCTTCGCGCTATTGGCTAGTCGCTCATAGCACTTCCGGGCGACGAGCGACGAATTCTAGATTTCCAGAACTGAGCGATCGAGCGACAAGAACAAGCGATCTGTTCGCGCGACGGCCCGTTTCGTTGCTCGAAGCCGTCGCTCGTCGACGTCGCGCACAAAATCGCGCTCCTGTGGTTGGGCTTGACACAGAGAGCGCGGCGAGCGCCCGACGGCTAAAGCCCCTATATATATATATATATATATATATATATATATATATATATATATATATATATATTGTAGCGAAGCGTGGAACTCGGAAGTGGGTCGTCCGCTCCAGCGCCTTATAGTGGGTCATTTGCTTCGGCTCTCGAGCGCCACTCGTGCTGAGAGTCCGTGCTGCGCTTTTTCGACTGTCGCCCTGCGCTGCTTTAAGTGCCGTCCAATAAACACCTTATAATATATATAGGGGCTTTACCAACGGCAGGAGCGGTGGCCGCGCGGCGACCGCGACGAGCCCAGTTGCTGGAGAATCGAGAGCCGTGGTGTGACGTCACAGTGTCACAGTGCGGCCGCAGCTCAAAGTGCGGTAACAGCGAAGAGGCGAAAACCTGGCGTAATGTAGCTATCGCTACAAAACTGTCTTTGCAACACCTGATGGACTGTACGAATTCAACGTCATGCCTTTTGGCCTCTGCAATGCACCAGCCACCTTCGAACAAATGATGGACGCTATTCTGCGGGGCCTTAAGTGGAAGTCATGCTTGTGCTACCTTGACGACATAGTCATATTTTCTTCAACATTCCAACTACACTTGGTGCGCCTAGTCGAAGTTCTGAGCGCCTAGACGAACTTCTTGGCCACGCATCTTACTTCCGGCGCTTCATATGGGACGCATCTTACTTCCGGCGCTTCACCGACTCCTTCCTTCAGGAACTCCATATGTGTGGTCAGACGAGTGCCACACGCAGCCAGAAATGTTTTTCGAGGGGAGGGGGCCAACGACCCCGAGCGGGGGGGGGGGGGGGGGGGGGGGGGGGAAGGGCTAGCGTCAGCTTTCCTCTATGTGCCGTGGTCGATCGTAAATATCGGTAGTTTGAGCAGACTATAGATGTATTTCAAAGATATGGGACCCCCCCCCCCCCCGCGTGTGCGTGTGCTTGTGACGCTATTAAGTAAAAGTAAAGTAAGCACAGTAAAATACAGTATGTACGAACGACAGGTATAATGGGCGTTTCGAGCAACTAACGGTCTCTCATTGCACCACTGAATGGACGAGTCTTCGAACGCATCATTGAGACGACCCCGCCCGACCGGAGACGACATTGTCAATCTCCGTTAAGCGTAGATGGCGTTGTCCTCGTCGGTGCGGAGTGCATTTCACAAGTCAAGGATGGCTATACACGTGAAAACGCACGTGTAACCAGGCTATACCTACTCTGATAGCAATAGCTTGCTCGCTGTGTCTTTGCGCGACAAACCTTAATACGCGACAAAACGCGCAATTCTTTTTCTTTTTTCGAAGCTTTCGTCGCCCTACTCCCTCAAACGAGCGTGTTGCATTTCCTGCGTCAAGTGCATAGGCCGCTGAGTCTTCCGCTGTGTGCGAGCGTGCAGCCGTCATTTGCCTTTACGTCAACAGATTCAGAATTCACACCTCACCTCGCACCTCACAGAAATCTCGACTGATCGGCTGCACTAGTGATTCAGGAATGAAATCCGGTCTGTTCAGTGCATAGTGCACATAATCAATTTCTCAGGAGGCGTGAACTCCGAGAGAACTGTCAGCGCCTGCAACAAGAGCTTACTTACGCTGTACTCCGCACAGCAGTAATTTCGTGCTTGTCGGCTGTCTGTTTCGTGTATTCTGTGCGAGTCGGTGGAATTTCCCTGCTCGCAACAACCCCTTGGTGTGTACGTTGGTGGTTTGGCATTCATCAACACAACAGCAACAGCCTTGAGTAGGGGCGCAATCGCTCCAGAATGCGGCGGCCACCGCATTCTCGCCCAAAACCTCACAGCGTGCCAAAGCCTTGACAAGCACCGCGACACGTCTTTCCGTATGCAGAGATGATTCACTGTAAATTAGCAATCCAAACAGAAGCACCAGGAATGAAATGGTGAAAGTAGCACCGTTTTTTTTTTTAATCATGTCAGCGCGAAGCGACGAGAAAAAGGGTGGGTAGGGGGGGGTGGGGGGGGGGGGAGTGGCGCCACAAAAAAACGGGAAGGGGTTAAACCCCTCCCCCCCCCCACCCCTAGCTACGCTCCTGGAGTACCAAGCGGCTTCTGACACTGTTAAGCGTGCCCTCATGTCTGAGTAGTGCTTTGTCATTCGATGACACCACACCCACTCTACTCCATATTAACGCCAGTGGCCATAGGATCGGCGGTGTTTTTTTTGCAACGTCAGCGTTTTGAGGAACGCGTGGTCGCATACGCTATTCGAACGCTAACATCGGGCCGAGGCCAAATTAGACAATCACTGAAGCAGGCGTATCTCGCCGTTGTTTTGGGCCATACAAAATTCCGACCTTTATTACACGGCCGACACTTTACGGTCGAGACCAACCACCACGCCTTATGTGGTTGTCGACGTTAAAACATTTGCTCTGGAAGTCTAGGCCGTTGGATACTTTGTCTGCAGTAATATGACTTCGACGTACCGTACAAATCCGGCAAGAAACCACCACGATGCAGATGCTCTCAGCCGCTGTTCGATCCCACCGCCCCAGGTCCGATCCCAACCGAAGTTCACGCTGATCCCACGGTGTCATCTCGGCTTTCACAAAACCTATGAATGCATCCTGCAGTTGTTTTTCCTGGAACAGGACTTGCCACTGCGTAGCTACATACGTCGCTTCTTGCTCGCTCTGCCAGCGCCGCAAATGACCCACTTCACCTCCGGCTCGACTGCTGCAACCTCTTCCCCTGTTCAGAAGCGCCATTCGCAGTCATCGGGTGGACCTCTACGGACCATTGCCATTACCAGCTAGCGGCTAGAGATGGATCGTCACTGCAGTTGACCACTTGACCTGGTACGCCGAAACAGCTGCGTTACCGTCAGGATCCGCGAGGAGATTGCGACTTTGTTCTTGGAAGCCATCTTTCGACGACATGGAGCCTCCTTTTGACGCCTCCTTTTGAGTGACCGTGGCAAGGCGTTTCTGCCGAAGCTACTCGAGGACGTCTTCCGCACATGCAACACCATCCATAAACGACTACCAGCTACCATCCTCAGACTAATCGCCTCACAGAGCGCTTTTATCGAACTCTCTCTGATATCCACGTATGGTAGATATCCTGATATCCATGAAATCCATGTACATCAACGCTGACCACACCAACTGGATACCATCCTGCCATTCATGACTTTGCCTACAATACCACTGCACAGCGCACTACTGGCTACTCACCGTCTTTCTAGTTTACGGGCGTCAACCGACCTCTCTCCTCGACGTCTCTTTTTTTTGATGTCCCCATGAACTCGTCAGCGTCAGTGAGTGAGTAGTTAATATCTCGCCTTGCCGCGTGTCGCCATCGCACCCTCCTCAACACCGAAGCAAGTGAACAGGTGAGGAAGACTCGCTACGATGCATTTCACCGTGCCGTTCTGCTCAACCCCGGAGATGAAGTGTTATTCTGGACACCCACTCGAGTTCCTGGCCTATGTGAAAAGTTTCAGTCACGTTTATAGGGCCCTATATCGTGTCGAGCAAATTCGCCAGTGAACTACCGCGTCACTCACGCTGCCTCGCCTTCCGATGGGCGCTCCGTGGCACAGAAATCGTCCACCTTTCGCGCCTAAAACCATTCTAACGGCGTACCGCACCGCTATAAACAGCGGCCAGGTTAGCCACTTCCGCGCGAGCAGGAAATTAGTGTGAGCACAATATTCATCCTTCATCTTCTTCACCTGTATATTATCATCATCACTGTGTGCGTCATCTTCGTTCAGCGCGTGGCTCAGCCGAATAAAGGCGTCGAGAAACAGCTGTCCAGCTGCCTTACACTACCTTTAGTTTAATTCAGGGGGCTTACGCACAACAGTGGAGGGACACCCCTGAGCAAAAGCGAGATCAGTGCAGCTATGTTGTTCTCCGATGAGGGAAGCTATTCTGGACATTGTAAAAATCCGCCATGTTGTCACGTATAAGTGACGACGAAGAACACAGTCAGTCAGTCAACAAACTTTATTAAGGTCCTAAGGAACTACTAAGTAGTAGTTGCGGGCCGCTTTCACTACGGGGCCGGAAGACCATGGTTCTCCGTCCTTTCGCGGGCCAAAACTGCGCATCACAAAACCAACTCTTTATTGGGCGATCTTGTGCCCCCTAAAAGCAAGTCACCTTCAAAGCACAACGATACGGGAGAGCATAGTCGGCGATCGTCGAAAATATGATCTGTGGGTCAAGCGCATCGGCTTTTATACACGCCTCGTTGAAGGTTCTCGCCTAATCGCTGCAGTGGTGCTCCGTATACCTTCCAGAAATTACACTATTCGCGTGGCGCATACAAGCTTATCACACGAGGTTCAGCGATAAAATACACAACAGATAGAAACAACGATAGCATTCGAGTAAGTCATAATCATGCAGGCGCGTCTTGCGCTGAGCGATAACTTTAACCTGTTTGCGGGTGAAATGTGGTCCCCGGAAAAAAGGATAAACAAGTACACGTGTCAGTATTGTCAAATTTGCCAATGACGGCATTTTTCGTCAATCAGAAAGGCCGTAACAGCCCTGTAGGCTTGCCACGTCCAGAATGGCACCCCCGTTTGATTTTGCCGTAGGTATGATGGCGGAATGGGCGGGCGCGCTTGAATTTGTACTATGGTTGGGGATATGACTTGAACGGGCACTTGCAGCACATACGCCCGTCCATACGATGAAGCCACTCAATTCATCGCATCTCCTTTTCAAAAATCTCAATCTACCAAAGTTCTGCGCTCGCCCATTCTAAAGGTCACATCCGACATCAAAATGGCAGTCAACCAGCTATGGCGTCCATCGTAAAAATGCGGGAAAGCAAATAGCTAGTGGTAATTAAGTTCTAGTTGACTTGCACCATTATTTATATTCATATTTTTGCCTCTCCTACCACCCACTTTCGTCGAATAGCCCGTAGTGGGTACGTGCCAGTGGTGTAAAGCAGCTGCCGGCATCACGCCACCACGCGCAGTGCGTGACAACCGGCCGACGAGGCCTGACACGCAAATGGCAGCCGCTCAAGAGACAGGCGATTATGAGCAGGAGGACAAGAGCAACAAGCGAATGCATGGTTCTCAAGCTCTGGTAGACGACCTGCACACGGCCATCAAGAAGCTCAGAGTTAACGCGAAGAGCGAGGACCACCCAGTTGACCCGGGTCTGCACAAACCGCGCCTGAGAAAGCACCACCTGTCAGGCCGGTCGCGCAAGTCACGGCTGCGACGTGCGTCGAAGAGCCTTTCTGAAACCAACACCACCCCCACCTTACCAGGCACCTCCGACGACCAAGGCGACAAGACCTCCGCCCGACGCCCCATGGTACGTTCCGTGAAAAAGACATCGTCCGCCCCGGACCTGACGGGCGCCCCGGATCAGACGGGCCCACCGCAGGATGACACGACCGTCAACGAGCTCGCGGCTTACTTCGAAAACCTCGTTCACATCCCGCGAGAGATGTCTGCGATGGCCGAAATGATGTACACCTAACAACGCGGGAGCGGCCATGATGCACTACCATGGAGAGGAAGTGGACTTCATTTCCATTATTTTCCGCGGTGAGGTCAATAAATCGCGAGCTCACCAGAGGCTGCAAACTAACAGACTAGCGTCTGTCTACTTTGTCCTTATGTCTTGTTCCTAGGCGTTGTAAATGCGTCCTATGATTCGCAAATCCTATGCTACGGGCTGAAATTGGCTGGCCGTCAGAAGAACTTAACTAATCTAACACAAATGTGATTTCAAAAAAATTTTTCAAACGTCCTTGACAACTAGCCCTTAGTATATAGACACCTTGGGCATGCACTGTTAGCAGGAACGCGCTATCGCGTGATTTCGCGTACTATCGGCGCATTGTAACGTACAGGCGCACTTCGAAAATGTGCCACGCAGGCGCACTTGGCATAAAGCGCCAAACAGGGCGTCATTGATCTGTCGCCCCAGACTGCACAGGATTGCCCGCGGCGCTGCTTTCAACTAATGAATGATGGCATACGCAATATCTCGAGGCAGTACTGGGAAGTCCGCGACGACAAATCCAAGAGACCCACTGTAGCCATAACCTGATTCACGTCATCGGAGCTCTCGTGCGATGTCGGCTATAACATCATCGGAGCTGTCGTGAAAATTCTGGCGTCTTACGTGTCAAAACAACTGTCTGTATATGAGGCACGCCGTAATTAATGTCCGGATTAGATTTGAGCACCTGGTGTTCTTCAACGTGCACGGAAAATCTGAGTACACGTGCGCTTTTCCATTCAGTCCCCATCAAAATGTGTCCGCCCCGGCCGAGATCAAACCCTCGACCTAAAGCTAAGCAGCACAACGCCAATACCACTGGGCTACCGCGGTGTATCGTGCCGGCTGCTCTGCTTCTCATCTTCTGTGCGCTGCCGGACAAAGAGAAGACATCTATACCCTGTGGAGGTTCTCTATACGTCAGTAACTTATACAGCATTTAAACATTTTTAGAGCACCGGACGTCGCAAAGAAATCGCCACTCTCGCGCAAATCGCGAGAAAACTTTCAAGATCAGGAATGATCTAGATATAATGTGGTGCAGTGCAGATCAATGAACCATTCGACATTTCGTATCATTTACAGGAAATAACAACATACGCTGCCTTTTCGAGTTCCTTCCTCTACACGATTTGCAAGAGCTGCTGTAGGTGGTTCATGCAAGATTTTGTCTGTATTGTTTATATATATATATATATATATATAGAGAGAGAGAGAGAGAGAGAGAGTCTATTGTTTTCTGTGCGCTTTGTTGTTATCCGCCAACGTTAGAAAGCGAGCCTAGCAGATTGCACGCGAACCATGCGATCGATGGTAGCTTATCAACGCCACATGAACACTGACATAATCTGTGCCTGGCACATAGAATGCGCTAATAGCACGCGAAGCCATGCTCTCTCATATTCTCGCTATCAATGATTAAGATAGTACTGCCGACCACAAATGTTTACAGGACATGAGATTTGCGAAAAAACAAAACTGAAGTTACACTATGCTTTCACAGGTATACATAGCCTCAAGTTCAAAGTTACAGTCTGTAGTAGTTTTTACGACCTGCATGGTGTACCATTAAATCATAAGCGTCATGCCTCAACAGAACAAAGTTACAGATGAGGAACCCACGTCCCAATAATTTTTGCGGCCGACTGTACACCAAGAAGAGCGTCAGCTGAGATCTAACCCTGCTCCCCCGAGGATTTCAAAATGCAATCGAAGGTTCCTTGCAAATTTGAATTGCGGCTTTAGGATATTACATCAATCTTGAAGGTTCTACAATCTTGAAGGATCTACAATCTTCAAGGGTCTCACTACAGCGCCTGCAGTGGGGTTTGCTCCATGCTTACAGTTTAACTTCTGTAGCTCTACTCTCCTGCGTGTAAAGATAATTTGCGAACACATTTACGAACATAACCTTCAGTGATGCCAACTGCGGGATGTTACCGAAAGTTATGTTCATCCTATATTACGCCCATACACGCGCTTCCAACGTTACTTGCAGTTTTGTAAATTATTTGCGGGCTTCAGGATTTCACCAGACACACACTGAGGAACGCGCCGATGTCTACACATACTCTGCTCACTGTCTGCACAGTTTTAAAGTTGCGAAATTTTATTCGCGAGCTCGGTAGTCTGCATTCGGGAGAATCCCTCTCTTTCATATGTAAGTGCCGCGAGGTGCCGCTGGAGGATCGGAGCGACCACCCAAGCTCCGGGAAGAAGAAGTGAACGGGTGCACGAGCACGGCGGCAAGAGTGGCGATCTCGCAGCGTTTGAACCAGGTGGGCAGCAGTTCCGAGCTCCTGGGGTGAACGAGGCGAGAGGTCCTGCAGGCGAGAAGTCCGTGGCAAGGTGCGGAGGATCGCCGAGCCGAGCGTGGACGAGGGCGTCCCAGGATCCAGGGCTCCTGCTGCCAGTGCTCGAGACGCTGGCTGACCCGAGCGCCGTCGGTCCCTGAGCTGTCGCACCTGAGCTGTACCGAGCAGCGTTCGTCTGGCACAGGTGTTGCTGTGCTAGACGCGGTCCTCACGTGTGACCGCCGCGCGTGGATTGCGAGCGGCGTACGAGCTGGGCACCGAGGCCGTGCTGCTGGATAAGGCGTTCCCTGGCGGCTGCCGTTGCTGCTCCTGAGCCTCCCGAGCTCGAGAACCGTGCTGGACGGGCCCTGAACGTGTCGTCGTCGCAGTCGGCTCGAGCACGGGTGAACCCGCACTGCCGTGACGACAGAAGCGTGAGCCTCGAAACACGGGACTGTCTCAGCCCGTTTATACTCGTGTGTGTGTGGACACACTGACTGCCATTACGCAGATTATCAACTCTCTGTGTACACATACTTTTAAGATTCTTTTTGATTTTATAAATGCTCCAAAACGACTCTGTCTTTCTTCCGCATCACTGCGCACTAGCGAAAGTGCCGAACAGTCCTTAAACACTACACTGTCATAATCCCTTTTGAAACATTCTTTTTGTATACTGCGCACTGCATTCTCCGGCCCCGCACCTTGTCCAAGCTTGTGCCGAGTGACCACGATGGGCTCACAGTTCCACATGGCGGAAAACAAACAGTGCGAACAGCCGAAGAAACGTGAAGAAGGCACCGGAGCCTGCATGTTCTTTCTTGTGTATTCCGTTGTTCACGCCTATTGTTTTCCACATTGTTCAACACCCGCCGCGGTTGCTCAGTGGCTATGGTGTTGGGCTGCTGAGCACGAGGTCGCGGGATCGAATCCCGGCCACGGCGGCCACATTTCGATGGGGGCGAAATGCGTAAACACCCGTGTACTTAGATTTAGGTGCACGTTAAAGAACCCCAGGTGGTACAAATTTCTGGAGTCCCCCCACTACGGCGTGCCTCATAATCAGAACTGGTTTTGGCACGTAAAACCCCATAATTTAATTTTAATTTTTTCCACATTTTCAACGTTTACCAAATCACTCAGTTTTCGATTCTATAAACAAACGTCCTTAAGGTTGCTGAATAGCTGGGGCTCCTCTTTATGATGGCGCGGTAGCATCTGTAACTACTTCCTGAAGCGTGGAGGGACGAAGGACAGGCACATGGCGCTTCCTCGAAAGGAGCCTCTCCTGCGTTCTGTCACCCACAATAAGCCCCTGTACTACTAAGGACAGCGAATTACGATGACAGCTTCATCACATGACCAGGTGAGTGAAGCAGTGACCTCCTCATGCGCTTTAGTACGTGTTTTGCTTTGGACTCGTCGCTATACAGCCCCTCTCTACCACGTCATCGCTGGACTTTAACAAGCACAGCGTATTCATCGTAATACGCGCAACCATCCTTCGTAAGGGTATGTAAATATTCGAAACCTTTCAAATAATGAATCGAATAACGTCCTATTCGATTGGGCCCTCGAAAATCCGAATATGTTTCGAATACTTCACGTCGTCGACAGTGCGTGAACAAACATAAAATTTAGGCAAAAATATCATCTTTCGTCCCATCTACAAGGGACATGGCGTACTAGAGCACACTGCGTAACTCAGACAGCCAGACTTTTCGGACTTAACACGATCACTCGAAATAAAATGTTTAAACACGGCATTCGGTAGTGGGTACAGTTTGGTATACTATTTATAGACGCAGCTGACGGCTGACATTTCTGATTTGGTCGCAAAGGTTAAACTACCAGTTTCCCGCTCAATTTATTCGGAACGCCAGTCAATTTAATCCGAGCGTCATTGAATTTCATCTAATTGCTAGCCATTTTATTCCCAGCTCAAATCAATTTAATCCAACCACCAGCGAATTTATACCAAGCATAGCGTCCTTCAAAAACCGGCGAATGTCACGGCGACCAAAATTTTGTAGCGTTACCTACACTGGCCTAGCCAAGCCCGTTTCGCGCGGCACATCAGGAGCCGTGCTGCGCATGCGCAAGGATCAGTGATGTCACACGGCTTGCGCACCGGGGCCACCGGAGCCGGCACCTCTCGCGCACTCCGACGCCGCCGCGCGCGACTCACCGCCGCCGGTCTGCGCATTCCAGAGGAGTGACGTCGTAGCCGTGGTAGACGCACTGGCGCCGGCGCGTGCTCGCTGTGCAGTCGCCGTCTGACACTGCGCTGGAGCCGCTGCGCTTCTGACTGGCGTTTGTGTGTGTCATTGGAGCAGCAGTAAGCATGACAATCAAGCTATTCCTTGACAATCTAGACAGCCAGTAAAGCTAAGAATAATCAGCTGAACCTATGCTAACGCTACGTATATCCTGGCATAGCCGAGCTAAGCCACTGCAACATTTTTCTAAAATGTTAGGGGTTGATATTTTTTATTGAAAACAAAAGGGCAAGGCGGGGGACCCACAGCGTTCCTCCCACGTGACAAACTACAACCTTTGGACGCTTTTCTTCTTCGTGTATTAGAGCGACTCAGAAGACAAATTCTCGCATACAAGTGCGAGTAAATTTCAGCATTTGATCATTAGGAGTTAGTGACACAGGTACAATGTCGTCATAAGTATCAACCGAAACACCAAAGAGTGACTCAGTGATGATCACTAGGCACTGATAGGCCTTTGGTCACTAGCGAATATCAATCACTTTTGCTGCCGCTATCGGTATACCCTTCTATCGAATACGTCGTCTGTGACACTATTCATAATCTCATGAAATTAGCAATTAACTGCATGATACACCTAACTGATTAGGCCAGGTCACTAGTGATAAAAAAGTTACTATGCTCAGTTCAGTGTTCTCACTGTTTTAAACACCATAACGTCATGGTTATAACAAATGAAATGTTACAAAACAAGTGATTCAAACACGCCTATTAGGAAAGGAACTGGTGTGCTCAAGTCATTAGAGATTATGAATCGGTTACTTTATCTGCGAGTGGCAGCGTTCATTCGCACATGTCGCCATTGTATCAATCGAACTGTCATATAATGAGCATTTTTGTTACAATTTCCAAATGATAACACCGAGTCATTAGGACCACTAGTGATGCGCTTGGTTCGGTTCTCACCTGCTTTCATGCAGCGTAGCATCATGGATATCAAATGAAAAGTTATTTAAGCGACGATTAAATAATGATAATTCAAAGACGCTGAGACTAAGTCACTAGTGATCACTAGTGACTAAGTCACTAGTCACTAGTGATCGTCTTTTTCAAGGCAACATATGCTCTGCATATATCGCCTTGAAAAAGACAAGTCCACGTGTCGAAACGTTGGCTCCTGCTTTCACCTTATTCTCATTTTGCTCGTTAGGCGTTGGTGTTTGACGAGCAAAATGAGAATAAGGTGAAAGCAGGAGCCAACGTTTCGACACTGTGTCCACCTCTCTCTGTGTCGAGCACGCGCCAGAGAGAAATATTGTGGCGCCAACTACACACTCGCACTTTTCTTACCCCACGCACTTTGCACTTATTCTTTCCCGATACATACCCGACACCCAAGTGTCGCTTCTGCCCTTTCCAGACAGCAGATCTCTCCCATATAATCTGGAAATGCCCCATCAAATATCCCCCCCGCAACATCAAACCATTAATTAGTAGCGAGGAGCTGTGGGAGACTGCCCTGCGCAGCTCCGATCCCACCCTGGAGGACCGAGTCCTGAGGTGGGCTGAGGAGGTAGCGGAGGCCTACCACAACTGGTAGGCGGATGTCTGGCAGCAGAAGGTGCTAACACTGGAGCACACAGGCCTCCCTCTCTCCCCCCGGCCCATCCCCTTTCTTAAAAAGGGAAATAAAAGTTCATTCATTCATTCATTTTGCTCGTCGTCTTTAATTTCCATCTCCCTCCTTCCCCGTGTTTTCCCAGCTTCAGTATGACAGTGGTAGCTTTCATTCGTGCATATCGTCATTGGTATCAATGTAATTCCTATAAAATGAGCACTTTTGATATCATTGTTATATTGTCACCCAGCTAGTACAGCTAGAATAGTTGACCAGCAACAGATAGGCAAAAAAAAACACGTCAGCCTTTAGCAATGGCTGGACCTCGCAGAGCACGCGCGCAACCACGAACTTCGTCGTTCTCGCCTTAAGGGGCCAGTGTCACCACGTGCCAACTTATTTCGCGTCATTTCTCCCCTCTCAAAAGCGACCGATCCGGCCGCTTCAAGGGCAGCGGGCGAGCACTATGGGCAAGAGTGCCAACATGAAAAGAAAAAAAAAACATACAGGAATGTTTACAACGCTGAAGCGGTTTGTGAGGTTTTCTTGATCCTCGCGTGCGTAGTACGGCTTCATCCGTACTACGTGGACTACTTCAGCTCGGGGACGGCGTCGGTTTGAACCAGGATCAGAACTTTCAGGCACCACCGCGTAGTTCACATCACTGAGGCGTCGTAAAACTTCGCAGGGGCCGAAATAGCGGCGCAACAATTTCTCCGAGAACCCACGGTGTCGGATAGGTGTCCACACCCACACGCGGTCGCCTGGTGAGTACTGGACGTTCCGTCGGGTCCGGTTGTAACGGCAGGTGTCGCTATTCTGCTGCGTGCGGATGCGATTCCGAGCAAGCTGACGAGCTTCCTCTGCTTTCTCGGCGAACTCTTCAGTGGAGTCATTCCTTGTGGTTCCGTGGTCTACCGGGAGCATGGCGTCTAAGGGGGGTTGTAACGTGACGTCCGTAAATGATCTCGAATGGTGTAAACTCGGTGATCTCCTGCACAGCGGTATTGTAAGCAAACGTCACGTATGGCAAAATGTCATCCCATGTTTTGTGTTCCACATCAATGTACATGGATAGCATGTCGGCCAATGTTCTGTTCAGGCGCTCTGTTAAGCCGTTAGTCTGGGGATGATAGGCTGTTGTCCTTCGATGATCGGTGTGCGTCAGCGGGATGACTTGTTTCAATAACTCCGCTGTAAACACTGCACCGCGGTGAGTAATGAGCACAGCAGGTGCACCGTGACGAAGCACGATGTTGTGGACGAAGAAGCTGGTGACTTCAGCAGCAGTTCCCCGCGGCACAGCTTTTGTCTCCGCATAGCGAGTTAAATAATCAGTTGCCACGATTATTCACTTGTTTTGGAAGGAAGACGTGGGGAACGGACCAAAAAGGTCCATTCCCACTTGCTGGAACGGCGCCGGAGGCGGAACCAAAGGCTGAAGGCATAGGCGGAAAGTTCTCATTATTCCGGGGGGGGGGGGGGGAGGGGGAGGGGCTGGGCCCGACCAGCATGCCGAAACCTACCTACCTATATATATTGCCACGCGTTACTAACGCTAGAGAACGAGGACGAAGAAGTGTTCTTGGCTGCTGCGGCCAAAACAGTAAACAGCCGTTCGCTCGGAACTGACTGCCTGCCTTTTCCTCTCGCGACAAACTGGTGGAGGTGCTGGGTACACATACGCCCTATGCCTGCTGGTCCTGAACCAGAAGCTACCAACGCCAGTACCTCAGAGACTGCAGAAATCCATCGAAGCAGCCATCGCCTCCAAGGTCTTCCACCGCAGTACAGTCCCCTGGCAAACTCTGCGAGGAAGATGGCAACAACAACCGCAAGCCAAACCGAGGAGATCCCAAATGCTGCTGTACCTTGCATTGTCAACGCGCCTCGCACGCCTAACCCGTTCCACGGCGACGCCTTTGAGGACGTAGAAGACTGGTTAGACCATTTCGACCGGGTCGCCACCTTTAATGACTGGGATGATCGCCGTAAGTTGAAGAACGTCTACTTTTCCCTTTTAGACGCGGCAAGGGTATGGTACGAGAACCACGAAGCTTCGTTTACCAGCTGGCAGGAGTTTTACCGCCTGCTTCGTGACGCCTTCAGTACCCCCGAAAGGAAAGAAAGAGCCGAACAGGCACTATCTTCCAGGTTGCAAATGCCGAACGAAACCGTCGCCATGTTCGTGGAAGACATGACACGATTGTTCCGTCGGGCCGACCCACTAATGCCAGAAGACAAGAAGGTGCGCATGTTAATGCGAGGCGTAAAAGAACAGCTTTTCGCGGGCCTCGTGCGCAATCCTCCTGCAACGGTGTCTCAGTTCGTCCGTGAGGCAACAGTCATGGAGCCCATGCTTCGGCAGCGGCTATCGCAGTATGAACGCCAGACCACCATGACTGCGCCATGCTCGCTTGTACCTGCAAGGGATGACAGGGAGTCCCTTACCGAACTAATACGGCAGGTTGTTCGAGAAGAACTCCAGAGGCATTATGGATCGGCACCTCCGAGTGCCGCGGCTCTTACGGACGTCATTCGGGAGGAAATCAGGCAGGTGGTTCATCCCTCTCCACCAACACGAACCGAACCTCCCACGCTCTCGTACGCCGATGCTCTTCGGGTTTCTACGCCGTCGACGGCCCGTTTCCCGCATGCACCTACAGGGCCTCCTCGACGCTTCCCAAGCCCAAGCCACCGCACGGCTCTCCAATCAGACTTTCGTCCTGGTCCGCGGAAGTCAACGGCATGGCGCGCTCCCGACAACAGACCGTTGTGTTATCACTGTGGGGAGGCTGGACACTTCTATCGCGACTGCCATTACCGACGGATTGGTTTGCGGGGATACCATCCGGACGCCCGTTGCCTGCGCTATGGCGAACGCCCACAGGAAATCGAGAAGTACTTGGAAAGCAACCGTCTTCCTCCTGTCCCTCAGCGAAGACAGTCGCGGTCGCCGTCACTTCGTCGGCACACATCACCAAACCGCGCTCGACCCGCCTTTAATTCCACTGGAGTCACCGGCGGAAGCCCGCGCCGGGGAAACTGAAAACGGCGACCTCCGGGGGTGAGGCCGCTGTCATGCGAACCGTGAAATATCCTCCGCCGACGCCACCCCCTCGCGACGTACCGCTGACGCCTTCCTTCGAAACCTCCAAAAGAGCTTCTGCTGTTATTACTGTTTCCGTCGACTGTTATCCGGTGACTGCACTTGTCGATACGGGAGCTGATTACTCGGTTATGTGTGCCTCGCTGGCCAATCGGTTACGCAAAGTGCTGACAGCGTGGGACGGCCCACATCTGGTCACGGCTGGAGGACACCTCGTGTCACCCATTGGACGATGCACCGCCAGACTTACAATTTATACTTCGACCTTCGTAGCGTCTTTCCTTGTGCTGCCCAAGTGTTCTCGACTGGTTATATTGGGCATGGATTTTCTTCAGGGATATGGGGCGATCATTAATCTGCGTGACTTGTTCGTGACTTTTTCGAAGAATGTTTCTTCGGATTCTGATGTTAAGGATGAACATCATCGCGCGGCTTTACGCGTGGTCGATGACTGCGTAACGATACCGCCTCGAAGTAGCATCTTCGTCCTTGTTGAGTGCCCTCAAGACCACCTAGATATGGGCATCGCCGAAGGTAACCTCACCATTTTGCTGGTTCGAGAAGTCGGCGTCGCACGAGGTCTCGTAGAGCTCCAAAATAGGCAAACCACGATCCTAGTTACTAACTTCAGCGGCGAATACAAGCACTTTGCGAAGCATACCACCATTGCCTACTTTGAAACAGTGAACGAGTCCAACGCATGTGCTTCGGTAACGACAATCTCGATGCAGGAAAACAGCGATGTGGACTTGACCAGTCACATCAACGTCAATCCACAGCTGAAACAACCCCAACAGGAGAGGCTCCTCAGCCTACTATCATCATTTAACGACTGTTTTGCCACCACCTCGAAGGTCAAGCAGACTCCTCTAACCAAGCACAGAATCATCACTGAACCGAACGTCCAACCTGTTCGCCAACACGCTTACCGCGTGTCACAGTGAGAACAGGATGCTATTCGTCATCAAGTTAAGCAAATGCTGGATGATGATGTCATTCAACCATCAACAAGTCCTTGGGCATCACCTGTTGTACTAGTTAAGAAGAAAGACGGTTCACTACGATTCTGTGTAGAGATCACGAAAAAGGACGTTTATCCACTTCCTCGGATTGACGACTCCTTGGATCGTCTGCGGCATGCCCGTTACTTTTCTTCAATGGATCTACGTAGCGGGTACTGGCAGATTGAAGTTGACGAACGGGACCGGGAAAAAACGGCGTTTATAACACCGGACGGCCTCTATGAATTTAAGGTCCTCCCTTTTGGACTGTGCTCCGCTCCGGCCACATTTCAACGCATGATGGACACAGTTTTATCTGACCTCAAGTGGCACTCGTGTTTAGTCTACTTAGATGATGTAGTTGTTTTTTCAACCACGTTTGAGCAGCACATCGAGAGGCTTGAGGCTGTTCTTCAGGCCATCCGCACCGCCGGCCTGTCTCTGAAGCCCGAAAAATGTCACTTCGGATACGAGGAGCTTAAATTTCTGGGTCATATTGTCAGCAACACCGGTATTCGCCCTGACCCTGACAAAGCCACGGCAGTTCGTTTGTTCCCAAGACAAAGCACGATGTACGCCGATTTCTAGGGCTTTGTGCTTATTACCGCCGTTTTGTGCCAAATTGTTCTGAGATTGCCGAACCTTTGCAACGACTCATCAAGACCGACGTGACATTTATTTGGGGCCTGGCTCAATCCGACGCTTCCCACAACCTTCAACGACGTCTACAGACACCACCGATCCTTGGTCATTTTGACACAGAGGCCGACACAGAAGTGCATACTGATGCTAGCAACGTTGGTCTCGGAGCCACACTCGTACAATTTCAAGCTGGTGTTGAGCGCGTTATTGCCTATGCCAGCCGCACGTTGTCTGCTGCTGAAAAAAACTACTCAGCAACTGAAAAAGAATGTCTGGCGGTCGTGTGGGCTATCCAGAAGTTCCGGCCATACTTGTACGGACGCGCCTTCCGAGTCGTCAGCGATCACCACTCTCTCTGTTGGCGCGAATCTCAAGGATCCTTCGGGACGTCTCGCAAGATGGAGCCTTCGGCTACAGGAATTTGACATGACAATTGTCTATAAGTCTGGTCAGAAACACACCGACGCCGATTGTCTCTCCCGCGCTCACGTCGAACCCGCACCAACAGATACTGACGAGGACTGCAGTTTTCTTTGTAGTCTTCCATCTCCAAATCTAGCTCAACAGCAACGCCAGGATTCAGAGCTGCAACCCCTGATTGAATACCTTGAACGACGCCGCCAACAACCCCCGCGGCAGTTCGCGCGTCACGTGTCCTCTTTCTGCCTACGCAGCGGCATCCTCTACAAGCTGAACTTTCATCCCACGGAAACCGTTTTTCTACTCGTTGTTCCCGCTTCTCTCCGCGACGACATTTTACGTGCATGCCACGACGAACCCACGTCCGGGCATCTTGGTTTCACGCGTACTCTGGCAAGGATCAAGAAGAAGTACTACTGGCGAAAACTCACAAAAAGCGTGAAGCAGTACGTCCGAACTTGTCATGATTGCCAACGTCGCAAAGTTCCACCAATGAAACCAGCCGGTCTGCTTCAGCCTGTACGACCTCCTTGCTCACCTTTTGAACAGGTCGGGATGGATTTACTCGGCCCATTTCCCAAGTCTTCAGCTGATAACCGTTGCATTGTTGTCACCACCGATTACTTGACCAGATATTGCGAAACCCAAGCCGTTCAACGAGCTACTGCTTCGGATGTGGCCAACTTCTTCGTCAAAAATATCGTCCTGCGACATGGTGCTCCAGCTATCGTCATCACAGACCGTGGTACGGCCTTCACCGCGCAGTTGGTCAGAGATATTCTGCAGCTGAGTGGTACAACGCACCGTACGGCAACTGCGTATCACCCACAGACCAATGGGTTAACTGAGCGTCTCAACAAAACGATTGCAGATATGCTTTCCATGTATGTCGCCACGGATCACAAGAATTGGGACGAACTGCTCCCGTATGTGACATTTGCGTATAACACTGCGCTTCAAGAAACCACCGGGTTTCCTCCTTTTCGTCTGGTCTACGGAATCGACGTCGTCACTATGCTCGACGTGATGCTTCTACCACCTTCGTCTGATACGACCGCCTCAGATACGGACGCTTTTGTTCAGCGTGCTGAAGCAGCGCGGCAGCTTGCACTGCAACGAATTCTATCTCGGCAAAGTCAAGACGCTCGTCGATACAACATACGCCACCGAGTCGTAACATACAAGCCAGGAGATCTCGTGTGGATTTGGACCCCTATACGTCTACGAGGCTGCTCAGAAAAATTATGGCGCCGTTACTTTGGGCCCTACATAGTTCTTCATCGCATAAGTCAAGTCAACTACGAAGTTGTCCCAGCAGAATCATCGCACCAATCGCGTAGACCACGCTCCTCCGACATTGTTCACGTCTCCAGGATGAAGCCCTACCACTCGCGCTGACGCCAGTTCACAAACTTTGTGATCTTTGTGATCTTTGTGTGAACTTTGTGTTCACCGCACCACAAAGTTCACAAACTTTGTGGTGCGGTGCCTGTGCTCACGTCCGTTGTCTTTTTCTTTTCTTTTATTTTCTCCCTGTGGTATTTAACCAGTCACCCACTTTCGTGGCTTAACTTTCACTGTTCTTTCGTGCAGCGGCATCGAGACGATGCCTCTTTTTTTTGGGAGGGAGGGGTAATGCCACGCGTTAGTAACGCTAGAGAACGAGGACGAAGAAGTGTTGTTGGCTGCTGCGGCCAAAACAGTAAACAGCCGTTCGCTCGGAACTGACTGCCTGCCTTTTCCTCTCGCAACAATATATATATATATATATATATATACCCTCTGCTAACAATTTCCTATTTCTAGCTTTATGGCGAAAGCAATTATATCGACACTGCAGGCAAATTGTCGCGGTAGTCGTCGCCGTGATGTTCCGCTATTAATCCAATAGCTATGTACATGAGCGACCCATACCCTGTGGGTGCGGGAAAAAGCACGTAACAGTGAGCCGAAACGGATGGCGGTTTGGTGGGCATTATTTCCCACGCGCTCAATATTCGGGTTAGTTGTAGGTCACGTAATCAAGCGTGAATGGGAAGGAGAGCTCGCGTCTTCTCCTCTAGCCCTGCCGTAGCTGTGAATGACTGTGCGCGTTTGATGCTTATGGGGCCCGCGTGCCATATCTAATAGTTGGTAATCATTGGTGGGTGCAATGATAAAGGGCAACCAGGGATGGCTGCTAACTTCATGCGCGCTGTCTTCCTTGCCGGGCTGTCTTTCTGCGCCCCTAGTTTTGCAGAGTTAAGAGACAGAGGTCATCGCAGATCACTCACAGAGGCCGTCAGTAGTGGACATAAAAATAGGCAGATAATGATGATGAATCTAATTTGCGGAGCTGCGGTGAATCGCGCGGCTTTACGAACCGTTGGCCGCCGCTGCCGATGTTCTTCAGAATGCTTGCGTTGTGAAAGCGAGTGCTCCAGGTCATCCAGTGAGGTTCGTAAAGCCGCGCGATTCATTTCACACGTTTACATGGTTCGTGCTTACTATGTCCACTATGCTTACTATTTTAATTTTAGGTGAATGTTTACTACAATTTATATGGCCACTATAACTAACGTATAAACTCGTGTAAGGGCCACACTTTTCTGTGGCGATTTTGACGAGCCTTTCGTGGGACTGGGTCATTTGACCTCATTTTTCCAACTACGTGTATGAAATCCGCCGCAAACATCCGCGATCGCCTCCTCTCGACATCCAGTAGCGACGCGCGAAAGTATGCTGAGCGCGACAATTCGCTGTTGAGCCCGATCAGAATCAGCGCATGGAACGCGACTGCTTCTCGATTGGATGTCTTTTTTTTTAATATTGGCTCTCAAGTTATGGGTGCGTCCCTTACACTGGTGCGATCCTTGCACGGATTTAAACGGTAAGAATTTTCTTGCATGTAATTGTCTTCTACTTCGCTATCACTAATACTGCTTCGCCTTCCCGGCCAAACTGCACTCTTATTTTTTTAGCACTTTGAGTCCGAGTATAAGGGCTGCTGCGCATAACTTCTAGACTTCTATTTATTCTGATTTTGGGTGAATCCGGCTTCGCATCATTTCGATTACTGAGTGAATTCTATATACAAGGTGTTTCAACAAACAGTTTCCAAAATTTGTAAAGGTGTCCTGTGGCAGATAGTACAATTCTACTTCATGAGCTCGTCTACTCGAAGAGGTGGGCATTACTTGCACAAAAATTGAAATGCATATTCCACTAATGAACAAAATTAACAAATTAAGTTTGCAGCTAATTACCTTATGGCCCAAGTTGCACTTTACAAATTCTAGCCGTGGAGTGCGGATCCACTTTGAACTAAAACTAAGGCTGACACCAGTGTCGAGATATTAATTCTCTAACTTTGCGGAGAAATACATTGGCGTGCCAGTCACTTTCTCAACAAAATGTCGTTTTATGCATCAAAGCATATAAGTTTGAAAATAGCAAATTATGGGATTTTACGTGCCAAAACAACGATCTGATTATGAGGCACGCCGTTGTGGAGGACTCTGGAATAATTTAGACCACCTGGGGTTCTTTAACGTGCACCTAAATCTAAGTATAGGGCTAAACTAGCATTTCGCCCCATCGAAATGCAGCCGCCGTGGCCGTGACTTGATCCCGCGACCTCATGCTTAGCAGTCCAACGCCATGGCAACTAAACAAGCACGGCGGGTAAGCGCAAAAGTAACTGGAACGCCAATGCATTTCTCCGCAATATTCGGGAATGAATATCTCGAAACTGGTGCCATCCTGAGAAGTAGTTCCTAGTGTATCCGCCTTGCGAATTCCACGGCTAGAATTTGTAAATTGCAACACGGGCCATAAAATAATGTTAAAAACCTAATTGGTAATTTTTTAATTAGTTGATTGTGCATTTCAATATTTGTGCAAGTTATGTCCACCTCTTCTCTGTAGACCAGCTCATGACTAGAATTGTGCTATCTGCCTCAGGCAACCTTTAAAAAATTTTTGAATGTGTTTGCTGAAACACCCCGTGTTTATGGCATCTGCATGCAAGAGGCGATGTTTCCATCCCTAATGCGTAAATGTTGTAAATAATTAGAAAAGCTATTTCATTTATTTTGTAGCCAGTCGTTAGCATTGCCTACTTGAAACAGAATCAATATTGAGACACACATAACTCACGTGCTTTTCACACGCCGTTGATAGAAGACTCTGCCGAAAGGGTCACTGAAGTCAGCAGGTTTTTTTCAGGGTCAAAAAGCACGCAAAGTAATTTGAAGTGAGGTGAACATACATCAACATATCCATTCTCTGGGTATAGGCTATCCATTTAGTTGGCAACCTCCTTCTCTTTAAAAATTTAATAAACTTTGTCTTTTGTATATATTTAAATATATTGTGTTTGTGCGTGGTGTTCTCAGCGGAAAATAAAAAAAAAATGTCCATGAGAGAAAACGCGGATGAGGTAGCCGTCGCTGGTGCTTCTAATGCGCTTGTCCTCCTATTGTCAGGATTTGCCTAAATAAAGCGAAAGTATAAATTAAAAGCCGTGCACGTCCATGCCAACAATGGTGCAGTAAGCTTTTAGCCACCATAAAAGTGAAAACGTGGAGGCAACGCAAAAGAGTCCTCAAATTATTTGCGTAACAAAACTTCGGTAATGACATTTTAGGGGCAGGTGGGGTAGGCTACGGATCTCCGGGAGGAGAGGCTCAGCCCCCCCCCCCCCCCCCCCCCGTAGTCGGCGCCTATGGCTGAAGGAGGCCGGCAGGCTTGACGGGTGGGACTTTACGCCTCTGACACACACAGCACGTTCGCACATAGCGCTGAATAGACGAAAATAGGTGTGGCCAATAGTATTTCTGCCAGCTGCGCGCTAATGTCCTCGCGAAGCCTAAGTGGCCGGCAGAGGGATCTTCGTAACACGCCTGTAAAACTTCCTCGCGCAGCGCCGTCGGAACGACGAGAAGGAACGTTTCTTGGCTGTTCTCGAAATTTTTCTTGTACTGGACATTGTTTCGCAGGCAGTACAATGTCAATCCGCGTGAAAGTTGGCGTGGGACAACAACGTAAGCTCCCTCCAGATATCGGATGACTGGAAGCAGTTCAGAGTCTGCACGTTGATAGTCAGCCATGCGCACCACGTCGACGACAACAAGAAACGGCAAATCTAGCTCCAAGTCGGACGATGTCAAGGGAATAGGAGAACGTGACCAGCAGTCAGCGTCGCTATGCTTATGGCCCGATCTGGAGACAACAGTTAGGATGTCGTATTCCTGGAGGCAGAGGCTCCAACGAGCGAGGCGACCTGACGGGTCTCGTAGATTGGCAAGCCAGCAGAGCGAATAGTTGTCACTGATCGCTCGAAATGGCCGGGCGTATAAGTAAGGTCGGAACTTGCTGATGGCCCACACGACTATTAAACATTCTTTTTCGGTGGTTGAATAATTATCTTCTGCTTTTGTAAGACTGCGGCTCGCGTATGCAATTACACGTTCTGCGCCGTCTTGCCATTGAACCGGAATGGCCCCGAGTCCTACGTTGCTTGCGTCTGTGTGAATTTCAGTTGCCACGGTGTCATCAAAATGCGCCAGCACTGGACCTGATTGAAGGCGTTTGCGCAATTCGATGAAGGCCTGCTCTTGGTCTTCCGTCCACGCAAAGGGCACATCTTCTCGCGTCAGTCTCGTGAGAGGTTCAGCAATCCTTGAGAAACCTTCAACGAAACGACGGTAGTAAGCGCAGAGGCCCAGGAACCGCTGAACAGCCTTCTTGTCTTTAGGGTGAGGAAACTCGGCAACGGCAGCTAGCTTTTCTGGGTCTGGTCGTACTCCTTGGGAGCTGACCACGTGGCTTAAAAACTTGAGTTCCTGGAAGCCAAAGTAACATTTTTCAGGCTTGATGGTGAGGTTTGCCTTGCGTATTGCGATAAGGACACTTCTGTGTAACTATCCGGTGTTGCGTAATGCAGATGCGCTGGACTTTAGATTCTGTGGAAAAACAGCCAGAGAATTCTGTCACTAGGCCCAGCAGCTGATCCTTCTGCACACTAAGGCTGGCGTGAGTTGTTGCATACGGTGAAGTCACTTGTAACGTGCCGACGTCGGAGAAGTCAGTAATGTCGTTCAGAAAGGCTACAGCTGTACCTTGAGGGACGTGCTGATTTTCATGGCTGAAGTTTGTCAACAAAACTTGCGAGAACTTATTCTGTATTCGAACAGGGCCCCGGGCGATGCAGATGTGGCTTTCGAGCAGCAGCGGGATATTTGCCTCGGCAATACCCTCATAGTCGTCGAATGCGTCCCAGGTTACGAGGGTCAATACGCTGCTTCTTGGCGGCACCGTGATGTTCTCGTCGACAATCCTCAAGGCGTTGACATACGTGTCCTCAGTGCTGATCCCTGCTAAGGCCTGCGCCGTCGAAAACGTTACCAGTGACTTTTGTAAGTTAATCACGGCTCCATTAGCCTGCAGAAAGTCCATTCCCAGAATTAGGTCCCTCGAACAGCTTCGGAGGATAACGAGATCTCCGAGGTACGTAAACCCACGAATGCTCACTCGCGCTGTGCATCTTCCTACCGGGGTTAGCAGATGGCCTCCTGCAGTGCGAATCTGGCACCCAGTCCACTCGGTAGAAACTTTCTTCAGCTTGCAGGCAAGGTCCATGCTCATAACTGAGGTGTCCGCTCCAGTGTCGATTAACGCCGTTATTTCTTCGTCGTCTGGTGACGGGAATGTTCGACGTTACTACTTCTCGTAAGGTGTTTGACTGCTTCTGTTCGTCTTCGTCGTTCTGTCTTCGTCGTTGTCGTCGTAGTGGAGGATCTTGCGCACAGTCGACGTCAGCGGCCTCACCTACAGAGGTCGCTGAACTCAGTTTTCCCGACCCGCCGAGCTAGGCGAGCGGCATCTGAGAGCGCAGCAAGAGAAGGCTTGGCTTGGTGATGGTGACCTGTAACGAGCAGGAGACGACGAACGGAGTTCGTGCCATCGTTGATCACCATTGCGACGTTTCGCGACGGAACTCTCTATTTCCGGCGGCCGCTCACCAGGTCGTGGACGAGGTGCGTTCGGCAAGAATCCACGAGCCCCACATGACGATAAGGACACATTCTGTAGATGTGGCCGGCTTCGCCACAATGAAAACAAAGGGCCTTGTAGTCTGCGGTGCGCCAGACGTCGCTCTTACTATTTCTTGCTTCAGCGATGTGTGGTGGGCGGCGAGGCCGGAAACTTACGTCCATTTACTGAGCGGGGTGTACCATGCTATACGCACTTGAGGGTGGTGGACGGCGTACTGCTTCAGCGTAACTCATTTCAGCACGCGGTCCCTGCTGTGGTGCCTCGTACTGCCTAGGAACATGGACGGCCCGTCGGACCTCGGCGCGCACCATTTCCGCAATGGAAAGTTGTTCCACAGAGGCAGCGGTCGTCTGCATCTTCTGCAGTTCCTCCTTGATGACAGTCCTGATGAGTTCTCGCAAGGCGCCGATGTCATTGCCAGTCGTTGCCGAGGGTAACGGCAGAGAGCTCCCTTGAAATCACGGCGCCACGGTTGTATTGCCTGGCCCGCTGTTGAAGGCGTTTTCCATTGTAGTGGCTTCATCGTGGAACTCTGCAAGTGTCATCGGCGGATTTCGAATGAGGCCAGCAAGGATTTCCTGTTTGACGCCGCGCATTAGGTGGCGCACCTTTTTTGCTGCAGTCATAGAGGGGTCCGCACATCTTAAGAGCCGATTCATGTCTTCTACGTACGGGCCGTCACCTGCTCATTCGGGCCTTGAATTCTCGCCTCCATTGTTAACTCCGCCCCCTCCTTCCTGTCCACCCTGGCGAAAGCACTGAGGAACTGCCGACGAAATTCTTCCCATGACGTCAGTGTCGCCTCGTGGTTCAGTCGTTGAGGTTGGCGACCGGGTCAAAATGGTCAAGCCAGTCGTCGGCGTCCTCTCAAGCACTCCCGTCGAACGGATTCGGCGTCCAGGTCTCATTGACGACCACGTGCGATGCTGCAGTAGCGGTAGGAGGTGGTTGGTTCGTCATTCTACTTCGTTCTGGTAGCCGGCCGTGCTGTGGCTGGAGTCGCTGGAGACGTCGGTTGGTACGTACGGGAACAGGGGTAAGCTCGGCCGAACTACTCCCCGGGCTTAGGTCTGGGGTACGCTTCCGGAGATTTTAACATGGCCGTATCCCGCACCTCCACCAGAAATGCCACCCAGCTAGTACAGCTAGAATAGTTGACCAGCAACAGATAGGCAAAAAAAAACACGTCTGCCTTTAGCAATGGCTGGACCTCGGAGAGTGCGCGCGAAACCACGAACTTCGTCGTTCTCGCCTCAAGGGGCCAGTGTCACCAGGTGCCAACTTATTTCGCGTCAATATGATAACTCCGAGTCATTAAGGATCACTGCTGATGCAACTCAGTTCGGTGTTTTTGTACTTTTATGCAGTATAGCATCGTGGATGTCAAATGAAAACTCTCTTAAACAGCGATTGAATTTTGATAACTAGGAGATGCTAGGGTGAAGTCACTAGTGATCACAGATAACTTTGTCCTGTGTGACAGTGGTAGTCATCATTCGTGCACGTCATCATTGATATCTTTCAAAATGTCAATGAATGCACATTTTTTCTGCTATCATTGCTCACTCATAATATAGATCGAGTGATTCGTTATCACTAGTGACTCATTCCTAGCCCCTCCTATAAACTTGAATCACTACTTCAATAACTCTTTGAGTCCTATATGAGTCTATATGCTGTATGAAATTACAATAACACAAAACTGATCCCATCACTATAGCGTAAATAATGATGCTGCATTATTAGCTACCATTAGTAGCAGAAAAGAAAATGCTCATTTAATGACTTTATGATACAAATGACGACGTGCCCTAATGATGGCTACTACTGTAATACAGACCAAAGGGATCGGTGATCACTAGTGACTGCACCGTAGCACCTCCTAAGTTGTCATAATTGAATCACTGTTTAAAAGATACATTTGACATCCATTATGCTATGCTGCATAAAAGTACGAGAACACCGGGCTGAGCTCTTCACTAGTGATCCCTAATTACTCAGCGTTATCATTAACAATGATACCGAAAAATCTCATTTTATGACAGTTGAATTGATACCAATGACAACATACACTAATGGGAGCTACCAGTGCAATACTGAAGATAGTGATTCATGATCACTAGTGACTCGATCCCAGCATCTCTGAATTATCGTAAGTGAATCGTCGTTTAAATGACTTTTCATTTGATGTCCGCGACACTATATGCTGCGTGAAAATGAGAGAGTGCCACAGCGAGCGCATCACTAGTGGCCACAAATGACTTGGCGATCATTTGATAATCTTAAAAAAATCACAGCATATCCACTGGGTGAATGATGATGAGTGGGCGAAGCTCCGGAGGGAATCATCGGATCTCCCGCTTAAGGGGACGCTAGCACAAACGCGTTAGAGACGTGCAGTACTCTCTAGTAAGGGGGAGCGGCCACAGCGTCTTACGCAGCCATTTACACATGCCGGAACGTGCACCGCGTTTGCCGACGCCATCACATGACTGCTGAGAGAGTATACCCCCCGTATTCATAAACGCTCCTCGACTTGAACTTGACTTGCCACCGCCTTGGGCAGCGCGTTCGAAACGCGTTGAAGGTAAGGCGGAGAGGCCACAGCGTCTTACACCAGCTTCTTACACGGGCCGTAACGCGCTAGCACAAACGCGTTAGAAACGCGCTAGAAACGCGGCCTTTCGTTAATGTTGGGTATTTATTGCCATCGTGGTGCTTGTGTCTATGTGTGCTTCGTGGCGTAGTGGGCTAACGCCGCGCGCTCGGAAGCGAGGGGTCCCTGGTTCGATTCCGCGCTACGGACACAACTTCGGAATTTTTTTTTCTCATTTTTCTCAGACTGGTTACACACTACTACTACGACGAGGGACGAACGGGTGCCGCTTTAAGGAGCTTCGCCCCTAAAAATGCTCATTTTATGACAGCTCGATTGATGCCAATGACGACATGCACGAATGAAAGCTGCCACTCTCAGAGAAAACAGTTTATTCAAAATATCTAGTCACTTAAGCACACCGTTTCCTAACAGTCGTGGTTGAATCTCTCGTTTTACGACATTTCATTTGATTTCCATGGCGTTATAGTGTTTAAAACAGCGATAACACTGAACTGAGCAAAGTAACTTATGTTCACTAGTGGCACCTATACATGTGAAACATGTAGGCAGCAAGAAATGAGGACTAGTGCCATATTTTTCATCAGAGACAACCCCTGCGGCACATCCTGGGCGTCTTTAACGACAGTAAATCTGTTCGCAACCAACGAAAAATTATGTAGAAATCATCGAATATATGAATGTCAAAATAAGCGAATAGCTCTCTGATTCCGCCGAGTCATGTCACAGGAAATTTACTGAATGTGCCAGCAAGACTGAAATTGTTGTGCTTGAGGCTTTGACTGCTTTAACGACGTTTCGAGCTCCCGCGCACCTAGGCGAAGTCATGAAAGCTTCGGCGCATCTTTTGACGCGGTGGCTGGCACCAGTCAATAGGTGCGTCGCGTGCTCCTCATGAAGGCCTCTGGGCGCTTCCGTTGAACGAGATGACGTACGTGATCTGGTAAATGAAACCGGCTGCCGGAAGAAATTCGTCAAAACCCACCTCACGATGACTGTCGAGGGTAATGCGTTTAGCATCGAATCAATATAGCGGCACGTCCGTACTTCTACCGCGTGGAAACAAGTTATGTATGAGGCGTGTACTGCAGCGGGACTCCCCTTAATCGCTTCCCTAAGAATACTCAGTGATGATTTAATTATTGACATCCTCTCTGAGACGGGGCGGTGACAAATAGTCCCCTATCCTGCTTGAGTTAATCAGGTATGCTATCCATGCTTCTCATTCTCTAGCATTTTAGTAACATCATCTAAATCTCCCCTCTCTTCCTCAAAACTTCTCCATCTATACCTTGTACCGCTACCTACATACTATATGCCTGTAACGGATCCGGTTGCTAACTCGGCGCCATCCAGCGCCGAGGCCGCGAAGCGTGCGCGTGCACGGTCAACGAAATGCATGGCGCGCCGGTGCGTGCGAACGCCGAGAAATGCGTCGTGCGGCAGCCGGGCTCTCCTCTCGCGCTTCTTTCAGGACAACCTGCGCGATCTAGTGGTGCTGCCGAGGAATGCGTGCGTGGCCTCAGAGACGAGAATCGGGGCATGCCGGTGCGTGCGAACCTTGATCATGGCCTCTGAGATAACGAACTCACGGAGGCCATGCTCGACAGCTTCTATGGTTTCGGGAGTTCTAAGCCCCCCCACCCCTCTGAGGCCGACTTATCCACGCTATTACTGAAATTCCTGAGTTCTTCCACTCCATCAGTCATAAGTGACCTCCTCAGACACTGCCACCACGTACTCACTGCTGGCACGACCGTTTAGGTAAGAGCTTCAACGGATGACCATGTGCACTGCTCTGCAGACCGGCTTCTTGGCCCTATCAAGCTATTTCAAGACTTTGAGAAAAGTGATGAAGAAATAAACATCGTCATCATTCTTGGTGTCATTATTAACATAATTATTAGGCATTTCATTTGCTGTTAGATTTCTCTGGCTAAAGCAAGGAAATAGCATATTATGCAAAATGCTTGCCCCCTTCCCCCCACACACACACAAAAATTTAACCCCCCCTCGCCCCCGGCAGCGATCCTGGGTGCGCTATGGTTCGCAGCGCACGTACGCTGTGCGACCGCTGCTACGGGGAGAGCGCCCACGCATCAAGAGCAGGTATACTGTGTGCACGTACACGTTACGAGCGCACGCACGCATGCGAAAGCGCAGTGTACTCATTCTTCTAGGCCTTCTGCCAAGCGCAAGTGCCTTATTCAACTAACTCAAGTTTCCAAAGTAAATTGCATTAGAAAATTCGCAAAGTATACAACTTACACATGAGCTGCAGACATGCATGAGAGCACATAATTCTGTTACGAGGAAACTCGTTCAAAGACAAATTTGCCTCTTGGAGGACAAACATTCATGGGTTTTCCGAAAAATGTTCATGTGCAAAATCCTTGGGACATCCGTGGTAGGATATCCGAAACAGGTCAATGCGCGATATTCTAGCTTATATTTGAGGCGTCCATGGTAGGATATCCGAAATGGGGATGCCCCATTTGTCTCCGATACAGTGCCCGGACATTGGGCCATGATTCAAATGTCCTACGGACGAAGTGTTTTTAATTAGAGACAACAGCTATATGAGAAATCGGTTTATATCCACCTGTATACTACTTACCGCTACAGATGTGCTGGTTAACGGCTCTGTTTTTAACGTATATAATTGCGCAATGATCAATGAAACAACAGTCGTTACCTCAATATCTCCGTCGCAAAAAAAAAAAACATACGCTTTCAAGCGCATCATTTCTTGAGTATTGAAACTTTCTGTTCGCTTACTATAACAATAATCGTCGGTGGTTTCCGTGCCATCTTTTCTGCAGCCAAATCGAGCTGGCGCCAAACCACAATGAAAGAATTAAGTTCAAGAAGTGCAGGGTCAATCAAATGGACCGTAAGCACTTATTTGATTCGCCCACCATTTTGTGGCCTAGCTCACTGCAGCTCAGTATCCAGTTCCGTTCTCGTGAAAAATCGGCGCAGCAACTCTTCCGCAAGTACAGGGAATACAGTGAACTCGTTCTGCACGAAAGCTGCAGTGGGAGAAACGAATTGATTTGTTGAATCCCTTTATTCAAGCAGATAGGAGTATGGCCTTAATGTGGGAAGGGGTGTGGGTAAAGGAAGGGAGGAAGAAAAAGATTGGATCCAATGACGACCTTTGTAACGAATAGTGAGGTACACGATGAACTTTATGGGTGCAGGCGCATGAGTTCACACGGCACCTGCACCACCTGCACTTGCAAACAAGTGAGTGGACAAACTGGTCCCTGCATGGCCTCAAATCAAGAAGCGTGGTGCAGGTGACGTGACGAAAGTACTGGACTCCCTTAACTAGTGCAGCCATCTCAAGGAGACCTGGTTTTAGCCATGAAGTTAGCTGTATCTATATACACACTCTTGCAAGCCATGTAAGTTCTGCTGCGATTGGTACTGCCTAGAGCAACTTACAGTGCAGTTTACTTGGGTAATAACCAACGGGCTGTATTCGGTTGTGTAATACTACATAAAGGGTAGATGCTTCTGTTCTTTGGCTGCACAAAATTTTTAAAAGTTGCCTGCGGCAGGCGGCCATTACTCCTACTAAAAATCAAAATGTATACTCACACTAATTACCTTTTTATTATTTACAGCACCTATTTCGATATATGAATTGTAGCTAGTGAGCTTCCAAGGCATATCGACTTGGAACGAATTCTGAGGATGGCACCGGTTTCAACATACAGTATAGAACACTAATAACGTAACCGTTTATAGTGCAGAACTGCCTACAACGCGGCCTTTTTCGACTCCCGTTTACCCTCCCATAAAACTCCATGTATACGCATACCACTAACAGTGCAGCCGCGTGAGACGGGTGTGACTGTTTTCACGACAAATCCGTGCAGGGGCGGGGCCTCGCCTCGATGACGTATCACCATTTTCTTTTTTTTTCGACGAAGACGACGACGCTCGAACGCAATCATTTGGTTCGCATGAATGCATGCTCTGAAAGTGTGGCTGTATGGCTTAGTGGTTACGACGCTCGCTTTGGGAACGGGGGCACGCAGGTTCCAACGCAGCCTCGGCAAGAAGTTTATTTTCTTTTCTTGGTATCACTATTTTCTTCTTTTTGTTTCTCTCTGTTTGGCGGCGCGGTCGGTTGTGCCCCGGTGCCGCGGCGGAAGCCGCGGTGCCGAGCGCCGACGCAATGCGGCGGTCGTTGGGGTGTTGCTACGCTGCGCTCCGCAACACCCCAAATAAAGAAGTCGTGTTCCAGTCAGGTAGACTGCTCCCTCCCTGATAGTGAGATTATATTTTGATCATCAAAACAGTGATGCTTTAGTTAGGAATACGATCAAGCTCTTAACAGCAATCACAGTTGTGCCTAGTCACCAACAGCCCAGCGTGTTATCCGTTCCCGCCGCCAAACAGAGAGGAAGAAAAAAAAGAAAATGGTCATACGTCATCGAGGCGAGGCCCCGCCCCTGCACGGTTTTGTTGTGCAAACAGTCGCATCTCCTCACAGCAGTTGCTCACGCCGACGGCATAAACTACTATTCAGTCATCCACGCAGTGCTGAAGTACCCCGCAGCTGCCTTGCCAGCGTGCACTCTCGAAAAAGCAAGTTTACAGAGGAAATGACAAATAATTCTTGCGCAATTGTGTCTGGTGCAGAGCGAAATCTTCGCGCTACGGTTCGCGAAAGCCTGACCAGCACTTCCACTGCCGCCTGCTCTTCTTCGTCGCTTGACGCGGAAGGCTCGTAACCGTAAGCAGTAATATTTCTTGCCAAGTTGGAATGATCTACGTCTTCAGACGTGTACTCATCGCTGGTAGAGGCACCAGAACTCGAATCCATGCTCGCGATGGCGGCGTCTGCGCCCTTCGAATGACCGCGGCCGGCCGGCTGGCTATCCGACGAGGGTGTCATGACGTCATGCCTTCCAACTCCCGCGGGTCGGGCGGCGAGGCGCCGGCTCACAAAAACGCCAATAATGAAGCCCTCAGCTCAAGAATGAGCTAAGTGACTACTTCTTTTCGGTGTAATCACACACTGAGGATTCATTTTCGGCATTTATGTAAAGTTTTCAGATTTCATGTCCGTATCCCTTCAACACGAACGCTCCGCAGCATGGCCTGGACCGACTTGGACTGACGCCAGCGCCGCGAAGTGTTGTGCGCTGTTATCTCGGTATGTTTGCGGTGGCTGACGATGGCTGGAGCGCAGCTCGATTTGGCTGTTTGACTTGTCTTTCGCTTGTGTCTGACCGGCAGGGAGAGTGCGCTCACTTGACAGGTCCGTTTCGCCACGTTTCGCTCGTGGCTACGGTCTCACGCGCGCCCAGAAAACACGTTGCGATTTGCTTATCTCGGCAAAGCGAAATGGCGTCCGACAGCTCGCTACTACGTTATGGCCCGCAACAAATTACGCAAGCCTGACACATACTATACTATGAGAGACTCGCAACTTAGCTCGCATAATCGTGTGGAAGATGTTTATCTAAAGTTATCCCTCCCAATTCGATGAATCCATGTCTTTCTTATCAACCCGTCGGGAAGAGCTTCATGTATACGCTGAAACTATTTTGGTATCCGAAGGCGCAGCACGTCATGGTGATGAAAAATGCCGTGAAGCGACGTCACACTTGACACACAATTAACTTATATAGTTCCAGGCATTCGCAAACCAAAACAACATGAAGGAGCAACGGCGCCAACATGCGCTCCTCGCCAGGTGGAGCGCGACTGTAAACAAACCAAGCCGGCGCGAGGGCACATGTGTTGCCATTGGCCCAATAGCGACGCGGCGTCGGCCTTGGCCAGAGCGCACGAGAAGGAGGCGGCATTCTTCAAAGCGTGGCACTACTTTACGAAGTTTGAGGGGTTTTATCTGAAACTGACCACGTTAGACACGGGCACCTTCTCGAGTAAGGCTAACTTAGCAGGGCTATTTGAGGAATTATCAGGTATTGCCTTGGATATTATTGGCCTTAGTGAGGTTAGAACTGGTGAGGCTTATGAAGTGCTGATTAACGGCCACGTCCTCTGCTACAGAGGTCTTCCAGATAAGAGAGAATTTGGGGTAGGATTTCTAGTCCATAAGGACATAGCGGGCAACATTGATGAATTCTTTAACGAGAGGGTAGCAGCCGTCGTAATAAAGCTGAATAGAAGGCATAGAATGAAGGTTGTACAAGCCGTCCAGTCACGATGATGAAGAAATAGAACAGTTTTATGAAGATGTTGAATAAGCAATGAGAAAGGTGCAAACTCAGTATACTGTAGTCATGGGCAACTTCAATGAAAAAGTGGTGGAAAAGCAGGCTGGTGAGCAAGCACTTGGTAACTACGGCATCAATTTTAGGAACACTATAAAGGAGAGATATTGGTATAATTCATGGAAAGGAATAGGCTCTGAATAATTAATACCTTCATCAGGAAGCGCAGCAACAGGAAGTGGACCTGGAAAAGCCCTAATGGAGAAAGAAGGAATGAAATAGATTTCATGATCTCTGCCGATCTCAGCATAGTGCAGGATGTAGAAGTGTTAGGTAGGGTAGAGTGCAGGGCCCATAGGTTAGTGAGGTCTAGGATTTCTCCCAGTTTGAAGAGAGAATAAATAAAATTAGTCAAGAAGAAACAGTCCAACCTAGATGCAGTAAGGGTAAAAGCAGACCAATTCAGACTGGTGCTCGCAAACAAATATGCAGCTTTAGAACAGGAAGATGAAGACAACATAGAGGTAATGAATGAAATCGTAACTCGGCTGATCTCAGAAGCAGCAATTGAAGTGTGAGATAAGGCACCAAGGCAACCAGTAGGTAAGCTCTCCCAAGTAACAAAGGACCTAATAAAAAACGACAAAACAAGACAAAACATGACAAAACATTACAAAACATGTAGTGTCGACAGAGATGGGCGTCCCCCCGGCTAAGGTCGAAGACTCCTACCAGGGCCTTCCGAAAGAGCAGAAAGACCACATCATCATATCCCCCGCCCGGCGCAATATGCATCCCCAGCGCAACGTGGAAAGAAGGAAGGTCAGGGCCGTGGCGCTCCTACGCCGGGTGACAGAACTCCCTGGCGGCAGCTGCTTCGTCGACGCGGCCCAATATGGCAACAGCAAAAATTTCACAGTAGTGTCCATCAACCACAGGGGTTCGACCGTTAACGCAGCTTCGGTACGAAGCACGTCGTCAAGAGCGGCCGAGCAAGTGGCTATTGCCTTGGCCCTCCTGGACGAGAAACATGCGAACATCTTCAGCGACTCCAGGGCAGCCATCCGCGCCTTCAGCGTTGGCGCCGTGTGTAAGGAAGCCTGTCGCATCCTCGACGGCAAAAGCATCGCCACCCACACGCTCACGTGGTTCCCCGCTCACATGGGATCCATCATGGGAGGCCCCACAAACCTCAACGAGCTGGCCCACTCCAAGGCGCGAGGTCTTGCTTTCCGCGACCATGGAGAACTACCCGGCCGGCCCGCAGTGGTGGAGAATAGAGATGAACCGACAACATATAACGAAATTACGCAGCGCTTTTATCTCGGCAGGAGAGACTTTCCCCTTCCTCACAAGAAGTTAAATAGAGCGCAGGCATTGACCCTCAGATTATTGCAAACAGGCTTGTATCCCAGCCCGGCTTTATTACACAAGCTTTATCCCGACACTTATGCCAGTAGTTCTTGCAGGCACTGCAATGAATTCGCTAGCCTAGACCACATGATCTGGCGTTGCCCCTCGTTGCGAGGCATGGAACAAATCAATGAGGACAAGTCGTTCTCCGCTATCAGGAGCCCCGATGCCGGGGCGCAACTATGGGATGTCCAAAGGGCCCACGATGCGGCGTTCAGGCATGGCCTGACTGTCCCAACGTGGGAGCGGCCCGCTGCGCGCTGAGTCGCGTACCTCAGGACATTTATTAAAGTTTTACATCCATCCATCCAAAACATGAAAGTGTCAAACTCGAGAGACCAGATAGAATTCGCTGAACTGTCAAAACGGATCAGAAAGAAGAAAGTAAGGGATATTCGAAATTATAACGTGGAAAAAAATTGAGGAAGCAGTAAAATATGGAGGCAGCATGAAATCAGTGAGAAGAAAACTTGGCATAGGACAAGGCAAGATGTATGCACTCAGAGATAATCAGGGTAATATCATCAGCAATTTCGATGACATAGTAAAAGCTGCGGAAGAATTCTATACTGATTTTTACAGTACCCAGAGCAGCTAGAGCAGCCAATCTACTTTCATTCCAAGTAGCAATGAACAGGATACAGAGGCTCCTTCTATAACTAGCGATAAAGTTAGAAAGACCTTGCAAGACATAACCAGGGGAAAAGCTGCTGGATAAGATGGAATAGCAGTCGATTTAATCAAAGCTGGAGGAAATATCATGCTTGAAAAGCTTGCGGCCCTTTATACACAATGCCTCACGACTTCAAGTGTGCCAGAGAGCTGGAAGAACGCCAACATTATACTTATCCATAAGAAGGGAGATGTTAAAGAATTAAAGAATTATAGACCCATTATCTTGCTTTCAGTATTGTATAAAATATTCACCAAGATAACTTCCAATAGAATCAGGGCAACACTTGACTTCAGTCAGCCGAGAGAACAGGCTGGCTTCAGGAAGGGATATTCTACGATGGATCATATCCATGTCATCAATCAGGTAATCGAGAAATCTGCGGAGTACAATCAACATCTCTATATGACTTTCATAGATTATGAAAAGACATTTGATTCAGTAGAGATACCAGTAGTCATAGAGGCATTGCGTAATCAAGGAGTACAGGAGGCATACGTGAATATCTTAGCAAACATCTACAAGGATTCCACAGCTACCTTGGTTCTCCACAAGAAAAGTAGAAAGTTACCTATCAAAAAAGGGGTCAGGCAAGGAGACACAATATCTTCAATGCTAGTCACTGCATGCTTAGAAGTATTCAAGCTCTTAGACTGGGAAGGCTTAGGATCGCGAGGATCAACGGTGAATATCTAAGCAACCTTCGGTTTGCGGATGACACTGTCCTACTCAGCAACAATGGAGACGAATTACAACAAATGATTGAGGACCTTAACCGAGAAAGTGTACGAGTGGGATTGAAAATTATTGTGCAGAAGACGAGGATAATGTTCAATAGCCGGGCAAGGGAACAAGAATTCAGGATCGCCAGTCAGCCTCTAGAGTCTGCAAAGGAGTACGTTTATCTAGGTCAATTCATAGACGACCCTGATCATGAGAAATAAATTTACAGAATAATAAAATTGGGTTGGAGTGCATACGGCAGGCATTGCGAAATCCTGACTGGGAGCTTACCACTGTCGTTGAAAAGTATAAGCATTGCATTCTACCGGTGCTAACATATGGGGCAGAAACTTGGAGGTTAACAAAGAAGCTCGAGAACAAGTTAAGGACTCATCAAGTAATAGACAGCGCCAGAATATACAAGGGACCAAACGACGAGTAACGAGACAGACACAGGGCGCACTAACAACTGAAGGTTTATTCACAAAAAGCGCAGAATATGTATACTGGCTGAACATGAATAAACACAAAAAAGGAAACTGTCACTTGCATCACATGGCCAAGCCTACTGCGCGCGAAATGGGGATCTAGTAAGGAATCTGATATCCTTATCCGAGAGTATGACGGAGGGCATGCTAACACAGGACTCATCCAGCTTTTTTATTTCCAGGGCTTCAACAATCTCCCTTGTTAGTCTGTCTGCTGATTTGAACATGATGCTGGTATTTTCCATTAAAGCAGCGCAGCCGCAGTCCCTACAATGAATGCCTAGATGTACCAAGTTTGGTCCCGTGTATATTCTGGCGCTGTCTATTACTTGATGATGAAGAACCAACTAGCCCAAAAACACGTCCTTACAAGTTAAGGACCGCGTAAAGAGCGATGAAACAAAAAATGTAAGGCCTAACGTTAAGAGACAGGTAGAGAGTTGTGTGGATCAGAGAGCAAACGGTGATAGCCGATATTCTAGTTGGCATTAAGAGGGAAAAAGACGGCAGATCCCACACCCTGTGGGAATCGATGTTATGCGAAGCAGTGTGCGGGGAGCCTACCAAGTTAACGAAATGACCATGAGTGCACCAAGACGTAGGCGGCTGATCATGACCTACATAACACGCAGTTATCACATTCATGTCATGACCTATCATTTATGTCCGAACCCATATCAGTGGTTGTTCAGTGTTCATCTTTTTTCGCGCAGTCATTGTCAAGTTTGCTGAGTCATGCTCATGACTATGACGTCTACCATCATCCTTTAGTGTTTCCTTGACTGAGCGCCCACGCCCGAACCCATTCCAGTGGTTTTTTTAGGGTAAATCACTTTTCGCTGAGTCATTGTCATTTTTGCTGAGTCATGCTCATGACCTTGACTTCTACCATCATCCTTTAGTGTTTCCTTCACTTAGTGCCTATATTCGAGCCAATTTCATTGGTTTTTGAGTGTTAATCTTTTTTCGCGGAGTCATTGTCATTTTTGCTGATTCATAGTAATAATTGCGTCATTGTGTGTTCTACAAACATTATCGTTAGTATAATAACCATACTTGCACCCATTACCATCCTCAATTCTCGATTATTTGCCACTTTGGTTTTATTTTTACCCATCAGAGCACCAAGACGTAGGCGGCTGTTTCATGACCTACATGACACGCATATCATGATATTCATATCATGACCTATCATTTATGTTGGTCATACACTCTTGTCATCCTATGCCAACATGGACGACTCTCCCGTGGAGGCGCCGCGTGTGGAAAAAGTGTGCGAGGGCGCTGCGATCGAGGATGATTTAAAGCCCTGGACTCCGCGGCGTATTCAACGTACTGTCGCTGCGGGCGCCGAGGCCGATTGCGCATAGCACGCTCTTAAAATAGTGTTTTATTTCAACTGCAAATTTATGTTTGCACCATTTTGCCAAACATACATATTTGAGGCATGGATTATATATATATATATATATATATATAGTAAGCACTATTAACGTACTTCGTCGGCGATCTGGCTGGATGTTACGGCTACAACGTCTTCGTGACCAGGACGCAGGACGTGGTCGACAGCGATGGCCAAGTTCACGCATGAAGGTGAAGAGTCCGTAACAGGTGCAAGCGCTGTATCCGTGATATGAACAACTTCCTCTCTACATGAAATGACGGCTGAAGCAGAATGTAGGAAGTCCCAACCCAGGATAAGTTCATGAATACACGTTGGAAGCACGATAAACTCAATGTGGTGGCGAATGCTGTCGATGAGAACACGAGCAGTACACTGTCCGTCGGGGTGAATGAATGCATTATTAGCACCACGCAAAATAGGTCCAAGATAAGGCGTTTTCACTTTCCGGAGCCGTGAACACAGATCACTACGAAGAACAGAAACGGCGGCACCGGTATCGATGAGAGCTGACGTGGAAACACCTTCAACAGTTACATAAAGCATGTTGGCCGGGCGAACAGGAGGAATTTTTGAAGACCGATAGAGAGCAGTTTCCCCTCCAAAAACTGCAACAGTTAGTTTTCCGAGTACTGGTCGGCAAGGTGGGAAGTGGGGCGAAGCGGCGATGTAGAGCGCCGGTAAGGCGAAGGAGAACGACGTCTGGCCGAGCGGGAACTATGAGGCGGATTGGGAGCAGCTGGAGGAGACGGAGAACGGTGCTGTGGGAACGAGTACAAGCCGGGATAGTAGGCGTCTGGTCGGCGAGTACGGTCTCTCTCGTGCTCAGCATAGCCTCGTCTTTCATCCTGCTGGCGACGGCGGCAAAAGCGAGATATATGGCCGCGTTTACCACAGTAAAAACAAACCGGACGAGGTGGACGCCACTGCGGGTAGCATGGCGCAGCAAGTGCTCTGGTACCCAACGAAGCCAAATGGTCATAGGGAACGTCAGGAGGCACGGAGGTCACGGTAGGGGCGGGTAGCGAAGCAACATCCGCGTAGGTAGGTGTGGGGCGCGCTACCGGAGCAAGATGTGTCGTGGGTGAAGTCATCACTGTCAACTCCTGCTTTACGACCTCGCGCAAGTCGAAGGTGGGGGTTGGGGCACAGGCAACAGGTGAACGCCTCAAGTCTTGTATTTGAAGCTCTTCGCGGATGATGGTGTGGATGAGAGCACGTAGATCTGAATGATGGGGAACCTGGGGATCGCCGCTGTCATGTTGAAGACGAAGAGACTGCAGCTCGTCTAGGCGCTGACACGTGGAAGTGATGTCTTCGACAGAAGCCGGATTTTGCACGATTAAGGCGTTGAACGCTACAGACCCAATGCCTTTTAATATGTGTCGAACGCGTTCGGCTTCCGTCATGCTAGGGTTCGCACGGCGGCACAGAGCCAAGACATCCTCTATGTACGAGGTGTAAGACTCTTGTGGAAGTTGAAGGCGCGTACCCAGCTTCTGTTTGGCGACTTCTGCACGGCCAGACGAGGAAGCAAAGATTTGACGCAGCTTAGTGGTAAACGTGGACCAATCCGCGATGTCGGATTCGTGGTTGAAATGCTACGTCTTTGCAACACCAGTCAAGTAGAATGCGACGTGCCTCAATTTCTGGGTGTCGGTCCACTTATTGCAAGAACTCACGCGGTCGTAGTTGTCGATCCAATCGTCGACGTCATCACCGCGGAGGCCCGCAAAGACAGGGGGATCGCGTTGAGGGCTCGTCACAGTCCAAGAGGGCACCGCAGGCGGAGTCGTCTGTGTGGTAGGGTTAGACGCGCCGGAAGAGCCAGGGTTGGAAGTGTCCATTGTTGTAGGGGTAGCCGGGCGCAGGCGGCGACCGGAACGTAGCTCCAGGGAGGACGGGAACGCGAGAGGACGTCGGGATCTTGACGCACCTCTACCACTTTATAAGACCGAGACCGACCAAGCTGTCCAAGCGCTTTTTATTCCAAAAAGGAAAGCGCCCCAGCTCATGCGCGAAGAAGTAGAAGAACAGGGAAGATGATGATGGCTATGTACAAATGAAAACGACGAAGTACGTTAATAGTCACGTTAATAACCTATATCTATAGTCACGCTTTGCCCTTTATTCATCACCAGCACCAACCTCAGGTTTGGATGACTCTTTCCCTCCACCAGCCGTTCTTGGTTCTGACCTAACCGCCGCGCAGTCCGAAGCCTTACTGGCGGTCTTGGCGAAGCACAAAGCCTGTTTCGATAGCTGTTCCTCTGTGTTGGGCCAAACTTCTGTGGCTACACACCACATCGAAAGCGATGGTTCCACTATCATACGACGACGCCCCTATCGTGTCTCGCCGTCCGAACGGAGGGTCATTGAACAACAGGTTGCTGACATGCTTGCGCGGAAGATAATACGACCTTCATCTAGCTCCTGGGCTTCTCCCGTGGTTCTCGTAAAGAAAAAAGATGGCTCAGTTCGCTTTTGCGTCGATTATCGAGCGCTCACTAAGATCACACGCAAGGACGTATATCCAAAACCTCGAATTGACGACGCTTTGGACACACTGCAAGGGGCGGAGTATTTCTCCAGCCTTGATCTTCGATCAGGCTATTGGCAAATTCCGATGAACGAGACTGACAAAGAAAAGACCGCATTCGCTACACCAGACGGACTTTATGAATTTAACGTGATGCCTTTTGGCCTTTGTAACGCTCCCGCCACATTTGAGTGCATGATAGATAACGTACTTCGTGGACTAAAATGGAAGACCTGCCTCTGTTATCCAGACGATATTGTCGTCTTTTCGTCCAACTTCAGCCAACATCTTCATCGATTAGACGAAGTTCTCAAGTGCCTTGCAAATGCTGGTCTGCAGATCAATACAAAAAATGCAAATTTGCAAGCAAGAGCATAAAAGTATTGGGCCACGTCATTTCAAAAGATGGCATCCAGCCAGACCCCGAAAAGATTAGTGCTGTTCTCCACTTTCCTCGCCCCCAGCAGCAGAAAGATCTACGTAGTTTCCTCGGCTTGGCGTCATATTTTCGTCGATTTACACGCAACTTTGCTGTAATAGCAGCTCCTCTACACAAGCTACTGGTTACCGGTGCTTCTTTCACATGGACTAACGAATGCGAGTCGGCTTTTCAAGCTCTTAGGCAACATCTTACTTCCGGACCAGTGCTTCGCCACTTCGATGATCGAGCCCCCACCATACTACATACTGACGCAAGCACACAAGGTATTGGTGCAGTACTTTTGCAACGCAATGCAGCCTCTAAAGAGCAAGTCATCGCATATACCAGCCGCACACTTTCTCCAGCTGAGCGGAACTACACCATTACAGAGCAAGAGTGCCTGGCTATCGTTTGGTCGATTCAGAAATTTCGCCCCTACCTTTATGGCCGCCACTTCACCATCGTCACCGACCATCATGCTCTGTGTTGGCTGTCATCAATGAAAAACATGTCAGGACGCTTAGGACGCTGGATACTCCGCTTGCAGGAATATGACTTTACAATAATGTACAAGTCTGGAAAAAGTCATCATGATGCAGACGCATTGTCTCGCTGCCCACTCTCGCTCTCTCCCGGTAACGCGTCGTCGTCTTCCCCACCACGTCGGTCCGATGCTAAGCCTGCCTCACACCAGCTCTCGATAACGCCCCTGGACATAGTTACGCTTTCATCACGCTCTGATTTCGTCTTGCTTCAGCGGGCCGACTCCTACTGTCGAACTCTCATGGATCGCCTTAGTGGGTTCGCTGAACCACCCAACAGCCGCTTGCGACGCCAACTTCGACAATTCCGCCTGCAAGATGGCGTGCTACACCGCTACGTTTATCACCCAACAGGTCACCGGTGGGTCCCAGTTCTACCTCGCTGCCTTCGCCTGCGAGTATTAGAGGCACTTCACGATGACGCTTCGGCTGGCCACTTAGGCTTCCACAAGACTTAGGACCGCATCAAGACCCGCTGCTTCTGGCCTGGCCTATCCACAACGGTGGCCAAATACATTGCCTCTTGTGCGTCATGTCAGCGCCGAAAACGTTCGACATCCGCTCCTGCCGGTTTACTACAACCTTGCCCGGACGCTTGCCCGGACGCACCATTTGAATTTGTTGGCATTGATTTATATGGTCCCTTGCCTTTGACACCCTCCGGTCAGCGTTGGATTGTCACTTCGGTCGACCATTCAACCAGATATGCCGAGACTGCCCCTCTGCGATCCGGTACCGCGTCTGAGGTCGCTGACTTTTTCTTGCGCTCCATCGTTTTGCGCCACGGGGCTCCTCGCGTTCTTCTGAGTGACCGTGGCAAGGCGTTTGTTTCCCAAGTTCTCGAGGAAGTTCTTCGGGCCGCTGATACCGCGCACAAATCTACTTCTACCTATCATCCGCAAACTAATGGCCTCACTGAGCGCTTCCACCGTACGCTGCCTGACATGATTTCCATGTACATCCGTCCTGACCACACTGACTGCGATAAAATTCTTCCTTTTGTGACATTCGCATATAATACTGCTATTCAACGGACTACCGGTTACAGCCCTTTCTTCCTTGTCTATGGAAGATCTCCTTCCACCATATTCGACAGAGAATTCTTTTTAGCGCCTTCTTCGCCTAACGCGTTCCTTCCAGAAGATTTTGCTGGCCGAGTTGCACATTGCCGTCAAATCGCCCGGCAAAGCACGGAAGCTACCCAAGCTGAGCGCAAGCGTCGCTGCGACAACAAACGCCGTGACCTCCGTTTTCACCCTGGAGACCAAGTCCTGCTTTGGACTCCAGTCCGAACTCCAGGCCTCTGTGAGAAGTTCCTTCAACGCTACGTTGGCCCATACACCGTTGTGCAGCAAACATCTGCAGTGAACTATCTCGTGCGCCCAGTACACTCCCTCACTGCCCGGCGCCGCCGGAATGCCGAAATTGTTCACGTCTCGCGGATGAAGCCCTTCACTCCCCATTTAGATAATCTCTAATCTGCGGCCAGGCTGGCCGCTTCCATGACGGGGGGAAGTTAGTGTAAGCACTATTAACGTACTTCGTCGTTTTCATTTGTACATAGCCATCATCATCTTCCCTGTTCTTCTACTTCTTCGCGCATGAGCTGGGGCGCTTTCCTTTTTGGAATAAAAAGCGCTTGGACAGCTTGGTCGGTGTCGGTCTTATAATATATATATATATATATATATATATATACACAACGCGACGTCTTCAATATTGCTGTCCTTGTCAAGCGCGTCGTCTGTTGGCGAGCGCGCGTTCGCTACGCAGACGCTGGGGGACGCCCCGTTTTTCTCGCAGAACGTATGTGCAGTGCATATTTTAAATGTTTTAGTTGCTTTGGTGCGCCCAGGACTCCTGACGGCCGCTACCAAATGTAGTTTTAGCCAGGTGAACTGCTGTTTTTACCACTGTCTTCTAAGATTAACTGGTATATCTGCAACATGAAGCGCTACGTAAGAAAATTTTACTATTGATATCGTGTCATTTTACGCGCGCTTCTTGTTGGTGGATATTGATCAGGGGCAATGAACGAAGAACACCATATTACAGTGAAATAAACCAGGTTTATTAAATGCGTGGCGCGAAGAAGGACCCATATATTTCTAGGTAATTAAATGAAAGGATACATTGACATATATATTCACGATATATATGTAAGGGAAAAGATAATAAATATTCTAAATGCCCTAATTGAAAAAGTGAGAACTCCCGACCGGAATAAGCGCACGTGATTGCACTAACAAACACACTTATCAGTGAATACTGCACATAAGAATCTCATTCACAGAAATAATATGCAAAGCAGGAAAACCATCTTATATATATATATATATATATATATATATCATATTCATAAGAAGCCAACAAACATTGACACCAAGAACAACATAGGGGAAATTACTTGCACACACTAATTGAATTAAAGAAATTATAAATTAATGTAAATGAAAACGGATGAAAAAACAACTGTCCGCAGGTGGGGAACGAACCCACGTCTTCGCATTACGCGTGCGATGCTCTCACCATTGAGCTACCGCGGAACCGTTTTCTCATCCGCTTTCTGGGGTATTTATGTTTTACAACTAGAACTAACTCTGGGAGTGTTAGCCAGCGCCACCACTCACAAGCCTAGGGGCGGATGTGGAACATCCTTTCTGCCCCAGGCGTCACGAGCTCGTGATCTTTTAGGGTGATGGAAACTGGTCAATAAACCCACATATGCTCCCTGAAGGCATCAATGTTGCCGGGATCGAGCCCTCGTTATGTAATGAACGAGAAGAAAGGGAACCGAGGGGCCCGATTTTATTAATCATATTCATAAGAAGCCAACAAACATTGACACCAAGAACAACATAGGGGAAATTACTTGCACACACTAATTGAATTAAAGAAATTATAAATTAATGTAAATGAAAACGGATGAAAAAACAACTGTCCGCAGGTGGGGAACGAACCCACGTCTTCGCATTACGCGTGCGATGCTCTCACCATTGAGCTACCGCGGAACCGTTTTCTCATCCGCTTTCTGGGGTATTTATGTTTTACAACTAGAACTAACTCTGGGAGTGTTAGCCAGCGCCACCACTCACAAGCCTAGGGGCGGATGTGGAACATCCTTTCTGCCCCAGGCGTCACGAGCTCGTGATCTTTTTAGGGTGATGGAAACTGGTCAATAAACCCACATATGCTCCCTGAAGGCATCAATGTTGCCGGGATCGAGCCCTCGTTATGTAATGAACGAGAAGAAAGGGAACCGAGGGGCCCGATTTTTATTAATCATATTCATAAGAAGCCAACAAACATTGACACCAAGAACAACATAGGGGAAATTACTTGCACACACTAATTGAATTAAAGAAATTATAAATTAATGTAAATGAAAACGGATGAAAAAACAACTGTCCGCAGGTGGGGAACGAACCCACGTCTTCGCATTACGCGTGCGATGCTCTCACCATTGAGCTACCGCGGAACCGTTTTCTCATCCGCTTTCTGGGGTATTTATGTTTTACAACTAGAACTAACTCTGGGAGTGTTAGCCAGCGCCACCACTCACAAGCCTAGGGGCGGATGTGGAACATCCTTTCTGCCCCAGGCGTCACGAGCTCGTGATCTTTTTAGGGTGATGGAAACTGGTCAATAAACCCACATATGCTCCCTGAAGGCATCAATGTTGCCGGGATCGAGCCCTCGTTATGTAATGAACGAGAAGAAAGGGAACCGAGGGGCCCGATTTTTATTAATCATATTCATAAGAAGCCAACAAACATTGACACCAAGAACAACATAGGGGAAATTACTTGCACACACTAATTGAATTAAAGAAATTATAAATTAATGTAAATGAAAACGGATGAAAAAACAACTGTCCGCAGGTGGGGAACGAACCCACGTCTTCGCATTACGCGTGCGATGCTCTCACCATTGAGCTACCGCGGAACCGTTTTCTCATCCGCTTTCTGGGGTATTTATGTTTGGCAGTGACTGCTGTGCCGCAGTGCACTCTAGACGAATCCACACAGACACGGCTCCAGCAACGCACGGAAGTGACGTCACTAAAAGACAACGTCACACGCACGCGTATTTCCGGTTTTTTGTGGGCGCGTAGTTTGATTTTATGTTGTTCGCACATGGCATTCGGTTGATTCAGTACGCATCCCGTAAGCCGCGCTTGCGGGTCGTGCTTTTCTGCTGCCACTGGTGCTGGTCCCAAGGCCTGGTTCTGCTGCATCCTCGCAAGCCTTTAACATCATCCTTTTATATGCGCGAAATCTGCATTTGAGCGTTATTTTATATTTACTGGCGTTATATTAATCTTTTCTAATAAGTATTTTGTTTGTATTTTGATTATTTTTGTCTCGTATCTGCCGTTCTTGAGGTGCTGTTCGCGACCGCTTGCTTTGTTTTATATGTGCTAAAGCCGCATTGCAGCGTTATTTTATATTTGCTAGCGTTATATTAATTTTTTCTAATAAGTATTTTGATTGTATTTGTCGCGTATCTACCGATCTTGCTGCTCTTGTTCGCGACCGCTTGCTTCGTTCATCCCTAGCGCGGATTTCTCGGATTTGGCAATATATATACTGCTGCCTAGAAGGTAGCCTTCTTTCGTGTGTGAAAAAAGCTCAGATTTATTTTCTCGCAGTTTCATCTTCTTTTCTTTTTCTCGGTGTTATTTTAGATTGTACTGCTTGCGAAATGACACATGTTTGGTTGCCGGCGACGCGATGGTGAAATACTTGGACCAGTATTTCCTATCGCGTCGTCGTTTGTCAGTCAGTGTTGCCGCGCATAGAGGAATAAATATTGAGGATTTGCTCTCAATGATTGCTGTGCTGACAAGCTAGCTGGTTTTGATATTGGCATCGTGCACGTTGGCACTAACAACACTGATAACAGTGTCAGCGTGTGCATCGACAAGTATCGCCAGCTCGCTCAGGGGATCATTGAAAGGAATTCCATGGTGCATGTAGCTTTTTCTGCTATTCTTCCTCGGGGGCAGAATCAGTACCGCCCATGGGATCAGTACTATTCATGAAAAATTTCCTCATTGGGATGGCTTTCAAGATGTGCTTCTTGGTCAGCATTTACAATGTGCTCAAGTAAAAAGCCCTTTTATTCAAATCTTGCATGTCCGAAACCCCGATCACTGGCTTACAGTAAGCAATGTTGACGCTAATGAAAACACAGTGTTTGTATCTGACTCGATTGACCAAGATACTCCTTCCGATGCCGTCAGGCAAATCTGTCATATGCTAAAATTGCAGTCTCCAACGCTGACCATTCGCACTAAAGGGGCACAAAACCAGCGCAACACACGTGACTGTGGCTTGTTTGCAATTGCAAATATGTATTATGTAGCATCAGATAGGCGTCCAGAAAATTTAGACCTTAATCAGAGTATGCTGCGCAGACATTTGCTGAAATGCATACAAAAAGGCAACATGGAAGATTTTCCACTCACAAGCTCTCTCACTGTTCGTGTGCGGCCAAAAGATTGCATTTACAAGTTGCATTGTGTGTGCAGGCAACCGCTATATGCTGGAGATACTATATACTGGACATTTTATGTGCATATTGTTGAAGAGGATTTCACAGAGCATGCCTTGGCCCTTTAGCGGATAAATGGGATAACAAAGTAATTATGTGCTCTAAGTCATGTTTGGCTACTGCCAAGGAAAAGATCCATACTCATAGTACATAGCATTCTTCTCTTGGTACAGTGAAACCCGAACATAACAAACCAGACCAGCATAAACTGAATTCTCCTCTATATCACACACGCATAACTTGCTGACTGATACTCATGTCAGACACTTGCTCATAAAAGGGGCTTTTTTTTTAGCCTAAATGCAAGAATACTCAGCATTCCAGCAGTGTACTATAAGCAAGATCCAATTGAGTGGCAATTTTTAGCGACTGGCAAGCTGTTCAAGGCACAAGTAAAAATTGCTGTCTACTATGCGTAGTTCCGTTTACAAAAAAGCAGAGATCTTTGGCTTAATTTTTCCACTGAAGACGAAAAATTTGTGTAGAATGAACACAATACAAAAGTTTTTCATTTGGTTAGAGATGGGTTGGATTTAAAGAGTTACCTAATATAGTGAGCTATTTTTAGTGCATAGGCCTGCTTGTTCTAATCAGGTTTCAGTGAATCCACAAGCTACCAGTAAACACTGGCACAACAAAGTGATGTGAAATTTTTTTTATTGTTCTATTCAGTTTTATATTCTAGTCAACTCTACTGGCAAAGAAGGGCAACATTTCATGTGAAGGTAGCAGAACTAGTTCTAGTCAACTCAACCGGCAAAGAGGGCAACATTTTATTGTGAAGGAAGCAGAGCTAGTTCTAGTCAACTTGTTTCTGGCCAAGAATTGCCGCGTTCATCGTGAAGGAAGCAGAGCGAGTTCTATTCTACTCTACTTCCAAAGTAGGGCACCATTTCATCGAGAAGGCAGCCAGAACTAGTTCTAGTCAACTCTACCCAAACTAACCTAATATAACCTAACCCCGGTGGCAATTTACAATTTATTTGTACACTTCAATGCTGTTAAGAGGTTTATTTGTTCATTAACAATGCACTAACATAGTTCCATTGGTAGTTGTTTAACTGCTTTATGGTTGCCTGCGGCATCGGGGATTGTTACGGCTCAACTGCAAGGAACAAGTTCCCAACATATTTTTGAGCGGTTATTTGATTTGGCATGGGCAGACTTCAGCATCTAAAGAGCGTCACCCCCAGTGTCTCATTGTTCTTGACACCGCCAGCTGGCGTCGACAATCCCTCGGGAACTTGTTTATTGTGGAACTTGTTTATGTGGGCAGGTTCACTTTGTATTATTGAATTTGAAAACCTGATTATTCTGCTTCTAAGTAGCCACAAGTATTTTGGATATTCAAGTATGTTACAAAATTTGCTTTCCATTGGTCTGATACAGCTTTAGCAAACAAAATCTGTACTTGCATTGCCCACATTACCTTCCTGTTGCCGCAAGTCTCTCGGCGGAGCCTGACCGCTACAGAGCGCATTCTCGGGTGGCGGATAGAGAAAAGTCATGTCGTGAAGCCGTGCTAAGCAGCTTCATGCAAGACAGGCACGTGTGCCCGCGGACCCACAGGCTAAAGAAAAATGCTACACAGCAGCACTCAGATTGTCACAGTGACATATTCATATTTGAGTGCAATTTGCAGATTCTTTTTAATCCTTTGTACTTCACTTGTGCTTTTTTCCCTCTTTTGTACAGGTCCCCTAGATGTACCACCTGCGTGCATTCACTACCATCAAGTCATCAGGAACGCGTGTACCTCTATGTGAATTGTACGCTGTTTTGTCTAAGATGAAAAATCAGACTTGTATAGTTTGCTGTAATGGTTCTGCCAATAAAAGTTTGGTTATAAATGTTTACTTTTCCTGCAAAGCTGGCATTGTATATGTGACAGGCCAATGCAGCATATTACTTATATATAGCTTTTTTCTACATTTTTTTTGTAGGTGCACGATATTTACCTGCTATGAAATTGGGAGCATTGCTTCCCTTTGATATAGTGAGTGCAAAAGAATACGCGAAAAGCACACAGCACAACAAAAAGATATACACTGGACTTTTTTTTTTTTTTTTGTACTGTGTGTCTTTTGCATGGAAGCCAAGTTGCACTGCATAGTTGATACGAAACACACAAGATGATTATGCACCATCTTGTGTGCTTTAGCATTTTTACTTGGGAGTATTTTGTATCAGCTATGCAGCACAACTTGGCCTCTGTGTTCCATAACCAACTAGCCTCCACATAACTGTTTTTTTTTTCCCTAACTGAGTTATGTGCTAGGTCCTCGGTTAGCCTTTTTATATACTACTACTCTTTGATCGGGTGCTTATCACTATCATATTTGAGGCAAGGTATAGCTTTGCCTACAATTTTTATTGGCCATTAACACAAGTAGACAGAGACAACAGCTTAAAAAAATTCATGCTAAAGGGCAGCACTCGAATCCAACGCTCAAGTCCAGATTATGCTCTTTTGCAATGAACTCGTGTTAAATGCACAACACACATTTATTGTTGGACTGTCTTTCACATATGCTTTTACTGTTGTGTGGGTGATCAAGTATTGGGCTCCTGTACCTACACTGAGCATACTTAAAGGATTATAACACGTTTCAATGATCCAGATCACATTTTTGTATGCACTATACTTGTTTCTTTATTTTTCTAGAACGCATTCTGAGTATCCCAGAGACATTGTGTTGCAAGACTTGTGCATTTTACGCAGATGTTCAGTGAACATCTAGAAAAAGGCATTGAAATGTTACCTGAAAATGGCCTCAATATTAATTCAAAGTTATTCATACTTTGTTTGAGTGAAAGAATACAGCACATTTTTATGGTGTATGACAGTGTAGCCCACCTAAATGTTACTTTAATGTAGCAGAGTAATTTGTATGCTCAATAAAACAGCTATATAAAGGTAGCCTGCTTTAATACATGAAATGGGTGTGAAAAGGTGTGACATATTTGAGGGATAAAAATAATACCAAGGTAATTTCACTACAGTTGTTAAAACTTGCTGTTAAGCACTCACTCAAAGCACCTAAATAAACTTTTCCATGCCTTATTTACATACTATCACTACAAACACTGTTGAGCATGCAAAAATTTCAATTAAATAATTAGTAATGTGAAAGCTCATTCGTTTTATTAGACATCTAGAGGAAAAGTTAAAAATTATGTGTGCTGTGGAGAAAACATGTAAACATGCACAACTTAAGCATTTCATGATTCAGCTACTAGGAATTTATGGCTTTTTATTATCATTTTGCTGCAGGCTAAGGTAACCAATAAAAACTAAGGATTTGACAGCATACTTTGCCACATTGAAATTCATATCGCCCTGTTGTTTGGATGCTTCAGGCCACAAGTAGCTGCTCTAGGTACTTTAATGCTTCCTCCAAAAAGTGAACCTGTATGGCTTGAAGTGCTTTTTCTCTGCGCCAAGAAAGAAATACGAACAGGCTCATAAATATTCATGCGAAAGCTATTGAACACTTCTTTCTCTAGGGTTTCAGAATTGGTAAAGCACACTAAACATACATGTAGAGCAAGAAGTTATCCGCTGACTGCACCACTTAACATCCTACCATGCTGTGGTGAAGCTATACAGTTGACCCATCCCTTTTTTCCTGCGCCTAACTGCAAGTAGCTCAGATCAATAAATAGGTCATCTGCAGAGTGTCCCAGAATTGTGTATTGAGAATTCTTTGCATGTGCTAATGTTTCTCCAGATATTCAGCTTCAGTAAATTAAGAAAACTAGGCTAGAACATAGCACTGCTAACTGTAAGTATGCAATAGGTTGTGATGATTGTGACATCTCGACACCTGCAAGCACGTGCGACCTTGCACACTCTCGTTTATCAAAGTGACGTTCCTATACCTCGTACCTCTCACAAGCTTGCGATTTCGTGCAAACTGTGACACACCCGTGTACACTCAACCCAGTTCTAAAGTGGGTGAAGTCTGCCCATAATGCTATAAAGCAGTGTGTGACTGTTGGTGGAATCGAATCTGTCTTCCAGCACAGTGGCCCAATGTTCTAACCATTAATCCACAATTGCACGCGTACTTCTCTCATGCCAAAGTCACTCTTGGACAGTGGCGTACCAATTATTTCTTGAGTGGAGGGTGAAGGGTGGGGGGGGGGGGCAAACTGCAAATGATCTCGCAACTCTCTGTCTCTCTCTCTGTCATTATATATTTATATTTGGAATTACTATTACAATAAGTGAAAAAGCCTGGAAATGTATCTGTCAGTTATTTTTAGATTCACCAGACATAGATATATCTATAAATCATACATGGTGAACCATGGCCAGCTTGAAATATTATTTAAATTTCGATTTATTTCTTGCAACTATATAAAGTCTCAAGATGATGCAGGTACAAAAGGCAATGAGCGTCCAGAGGTTCCTGATCCCACCCAGTAGCACCGCAGGGCACGTAAAGAAAATCCCCATTTGTTACAGACAATTTTACTAATTAAACAAGAAATTGTACTTGCTGTTTAGGTCTATAGCACAAATGTATCGCTAGTTAAGGTAGTAGTATTATCGAGGTTATACACAATGAAGTACAATCAACATGAATGACTCTCAATATTCACACAAGAAAGGACAGCAGATGTGTGCGACCTTGGAGAATTACAACCAAATTTCCAGCAAAGCTGTTTCTTTCGAACAGTTGAAATGAAAATTTCAGTTTCCTGTAATTATATCACACTGTTAAAAAGTTGCCTGTATATGACGTTTCTGTTGGAAATCTGGCTTGCATGTAATGCTTTGGAGTACTTCTTTTTGGAAATTTAAAAAACCATTAATT